>NW_012110919.1:6562868-6564897 GCF_000951035.1 Colobus angolensis palliatus
TTTTTGTAGAGACAGGGTCCTACCATGTTTCCCAGGTTAGTCCTGAATTTCTAGTCTCAAGCAATCTTCCCATCTTGGGCTCCCAAAGTGCTGAAATTATAGGCATGAGCCACTGTGCCTGGCCTCATTCATTCCCTTTTATGACTGAATAATATTCTCTTGTATGAGTATACCACATTTTGTTTACCCATTTTTCAGTTGACAGGCATTTTGGTTATTTCCACATTTTGGTTACCAGGAATGATGCTGTTATAAACATTTGTTTATAAGAGTCCATGTGGCTGGGTGCAGTGGCTCATGCTTGTAATCCTAGCACTTAGGGAGGCCGAAGCGGGTGGATCACCTGAGGCCAGGAGTTCGAGACCAGCCTGACCAACATGGAGAAACCCTGTCTCTACTAAAAATACAAAATTAGCTGGGCGTTGTAGCGCATGCCTGTAATCCCAGCTACTCGGGAGGCTGAGGCAGGAGAATTGCTTGAATCCGGGAGGTGGAGGTTGCAGTGAGCTGAGATCGGGCCATTGCACTCCAGCCTGGGCAGCAAGAGTGAAACTCCATCTCAAAAAAAACAAAAGATTTCTTCGGGACATGTTTTTAATTTTCTTGGATGTGAACCTAGAAGCAGAATGACTAGGTCGTGTGCTCTCTGTTTAATTTTCTGAGGAACTGCCAAACTGTTCTCCGAAACAGCTGGACTATTTTACATTCCTGTCAGCAATGTATGAGGGCCCCAATGTCTCCATGTCTTGTCTAACACTTATTGTTGCCTATCTTTCCAATTATAGCCATTCCAGTAAACGTGTCTTAATTTTTAAGCTTAATTTATCTACCAGTTATTTGATGGTGGACCTGTTTTACCAATATGCTGTCTCCTAAAACTTTCTGTGATAGTAAAATTGTTGTATGTTTTTATTTTTTGAGACAGAGTCTCTCTCTCTCTGTCGTCGAGGCTGGAGTGCAGTGGCACAATTATAGCTCATTGTAGCCTCAATCTCCCAGACTCAAGTGATCCTCTTGCCTCAACCTCCTGAGTAGCTGGGACTACAGGTGCATACCACCATGCTCAGCTCATTTTTGTATTTTTTGTAGAGACGTAGTTTCACCATGTTGCCCAGGCTTGTTTCAAACTCCTGAACTCAAGCGATCCGCCTGCCTCACCCTCCCAGAGTGTTGGGATTACAGACGTGAGCCACCGCACCTGGCCAACTTGTTCTTATAATGTAAAAAACTTACTGCTGGAATTATCTTGTTAAAGCAAATGTATTGGGCCTCATGAGCCATCAGGAACCAATATTAATACCAGTATAAGCAAGCGTAACAATGAGGGTCATATGAGACAATGGAGATAATAGTAACAATAAACACATGTAATATCCACTATGTTCAGATACTTTTCCAAATGCCTTAGTGTTGACTTATTTAATATTCAGAACAACCCTGGAGGAAGCACCATTCATAGCACCATGTTACAAACAATGATACTGGGACAAAGAAAGGCTAAGTAACATGTTCAAAATTGTATCACTAGCAAGTGCCAGGGCCAGGATTTGAGTCCAGGAATTCTAAAAGCCAAGGCTTAACCACTGATGAGGTTACTTCCCTATCTCAGAGGTGTTGTTGTAGGGAAAACTGCAACTACAATTTATTATTGCTAATATCATTTTCATTATATGCAAGTCGAATGGGAATTAGGGATAAAGTTACAGAAAGAACATTATCCCGGGAGTCAGGAGACCAGGGTTGGGGTCATGGCTCTATCAGCAATCATATAAAGTTACTCCGTCCCTTGGAATCTCAGTTTTTCTTCTCAATAAAATAGAAATCCAGCCTAGGCAACACGGCAAGACTCTGTTTCTACAAAAATATTTAAAAATTAGCCAGGCATAGTGGCTCACACCTGTAATCCCAGCTACTTGGGAGGCTAAGGCACAAGAATTGGTTGAACTTGGGAGGCAAAGGTTGCAGTAAGCCGAGGTTGCACCACTGCACTGCAGCTTGGACAACAGAGCAAGACTCTGTCTCAAGGACT
>NW_012110919.1:6566433-6569342 GCF_000951035.1 Colobus angolensis palliatus
GAGACCGTGTCAAAAAAAAAAAAAAAAAAAAAAAACACAACTGTAGTGAGAACGGTAGTATTAAGAACTGTAGTGAGAACTGTAGTTCTCACTGTAGTATAGTATAGTTCTGTAGTATTAAGTTCATGCACATCGTAAAAACACCACCACCATCGCCAGAACTTTTTCAATGTGTTCTCCACTTCTGTGTTTCTATCATTTCAAGAATTTTATATAAATGGAGTCACATAACATGTAACTTTTGATGATTGCCTTTTTCAGTCAGTTTCATTCTCTGCAGGTTCATCCAGACTGTTGTGTATATCAGTAGTTCCCCAATTGAACCTCTGTGCCCATTTAACAATAATTTCTTGTTCCGCCTTCCTCAGCCCCTGTGAACCACCATTCTATAAGCAGAATTATATAAGTGGAGTTCTCAGTGTAGTATTTGTCCTTTTGTGTCGGGCTTATTTCACTTAGAATAATGTCTTCAGGGTTCATCTATGTTGTAGCATGTATGAAAACATCAATTCTTTTTGGGGCTGAATAGTATTCCATTGTATGTATACACCACACTTTGTTCATCCATTCATTCGCTGATGGACATTTGGGTTGTTTCCAACTTTTGCCTATTGTGAATAATGCTACTATAAACATTGGCGTACAAATATCTGAGCCCCTGCTTTCAATCTACTTCAATTGAAATTAACTTCATCCTAGGCCTCTTCTACAACTGTAAAACTTTTAGGAAAAAAATACAAATTAAAACCTTCAAGATTGACCAGGTGCAGTGCCTCATGCTTATAATCTCAGCACTTTAGGAGGCCAAGGCGAGAGGATCACTCAAGCCCAGGAGTTTGAGACCAGCCTGGGCAACATAGCAAGACTCCATCTCTACAAAAAATAAAAAACAAAAAAGAGGAAGAAAAAGGAGAAGAAGAAGGAGGAGGAAGAAGAGGAGGAGAAAAGAAAAACCTATACCTCAATGTTTTAGCAGCTTTCATAGTAGCCAAACACTGAAACTAAACAAAACAACAACAACAACAACAAAACCCAGATGTCTTTGAAAAGGTGAGTAGTTAAACTGTGGTACATCCATACCATGGAACACTACTCAACAACAAAAAGGAAGAAACTACTGATATACACAACAGTCTGGATGAATCTGCAGAGAATGAAACTGACTGAAAAAGGCAATCATTGAAAGTTACATATGATTCCATTTATATAAAATTCTTGAAATGATAGAAATATAGAAATGGGGAACACACTGGTGGTTGCTAGGATAAAAGAGAAGGTAGGGGCAGGAAGGAAGTGGGTCAGGCTGTAGAAGGATACCATGAGGGATCCCTGTGGTGATGGAAGTGTTTCGAATCTTGACTGTATCAGTGTCAATATCCTGGTTGTGACGTTTTACAACAATTTTGTGAGATGTGATGTTACCATATAGAGAAAATGGGTAAAATGTCCATTTTTCTCTCTGTATTACTTCTTACAACTTCATATGGATCTACAGTTATTTTAAAATTAAAAAGCTTAATTTAAAAAATTATATAGCGACCAAGCATGGTGGTGCATGCCTGCAATCCCAGAACTTTGGGAGGTGGAAGTGGGAGGATTGCTTGAGTCCAGGAGTTTGAGACCAGCCTGGGCAACATGGTAAAATCCTGTCTCTACTAAAAATACAAAAATTAACCAGGTGTGGTGACATGCACTTGTGGTCCCAGCTACTCAGGAGGCTGAGGTGGGAGGATCACTTGAGCCCAGGGGGTTGAGGCTGCAGTGACCTATGATCAGGTCACTTCACTCCAGCCTGGGCGACAGAGCCAGACCCTGCCCCCCATCCCCCCAAAAAATGTACGTAGCCAGCATTGTATTTCTGTTGGACCACACTACTGTAGGAGAATCTCAAGGATACCCTGAGGCAGAAACTTCCTACCACATGGAATCTAGTAAAAGCCTAATTGATGCTTTATCTAGCTGAAAGCACTATGAATTCTAGTATCTTTCTTCTAACATTCACTAATGACTTATTAAAGTGATCAACACAAATCAAGTAGCACTAATATAATGTTTTATCAATATCTCACTTACTTGCTGATTTTATTCATTCATCCTGAGGCCTTATTTATAAATCTAACCTGTAAATTCTACTTAACTATTTTTTCCACAGATTTAGTTGATGCCACATGGTGGTCTTCTTTCGCTTTTAAGTAGATGATTTTGCTGATGACATTCTTCTCTTGAACCCCTGCGGATTGTGTGTTCTAGCAACTTAACTATGGTCATGGAATTGCAGCCTCCTTGCAGAGCATGGTCTTGAATCTACTTGAATTTTCAGACACACACACATAAGCATCTTCAGTAAGATCTTTCCAACTGTAATTTATGAGATTTACAATTCCCTCAGGGAAAGTAATGTCGAGCTCAGCATTGCTGCAACGTCTCCCCAGGTTCACACAGTGTTTCGGGAGCAATGAGTTTGTATTCTTCAAATAGGTTATTTTGCAAGCATCTTTTGGAGAATCTAAGTTTTGAAGGAAACTTGGACACACTAGGAGGTTGTGAGATGTTTGGTGAGTGAAATTCATCTTCTTTCATAGATGCAGCTACTGTAGTTAGTCTTGCTTTCTTTAGTTCTTTTAACTTTGTTTTCTTTTTATTACTGTAAAACAAAATGTGAGCTTTTATACTCTTTAACCTAGTAATACAACTTCTAGGAATTCATCTTAAAATATAATAAAAAGATTTATAACATCTATGCACAAAATTGCTTACTGTAACATATTTTGATACAAGAAAAAATTTAAAAGAACCTAGCAGTGCATAGGGATATAGCTAAGTAAATAATACCATATTCATACAATGGGCAGTCATAAAAAATTATTTTAAAAATTGCTTTTAATAATTTGATAATATGTTTATATAAT
>NW_012110919.1:6569958-6619698 GCF_000951035.1 Colobus angolensis palliatus
ACGCCACTGCACTCCAGCCTGGGCAACAGAGAGAGACTCTGTCTCAAAAAAAAAAAAAAAAGTAGACACAATTGTATATGTGTAATGATCTCAAGTGATACATATGCATACCTGGTAGTAAAAATACTAAGCAAATGTCTACCAAAAAGCTAACTTGGCTAGGAGGTGAAGGAAGATGGCCAAATAGAAATCTCCACTGATTGTCTTCCCCACAGTAACACCAAATTTAACAACTATCTAAATATAAAAGCACCTTCAGGCTGGGAACCATGGCTCATGCCTGTGGCTCATGCCTGTAATCCCAGCACTTTGGGAGGCAGAGGTGGGCAGATCATGAGATCAGGAGATCAAGACCATCCTGGCCAACATGGTGAAACCCCATCTCTACTAAAAATACAAAAATTACCTGGGCATGGTGGCATGAGTCTGTAGTCCCAGCTACGCGGGAGGCTAAGGCAGGAGAATCACTTGAACCTGGGAGGCAGAGGTTGTAGTGAGCCAAGATCTCACCACTGCACTCCAGGCTGGCGACACAGTGAGACCGTGTCAAAAAAAAAAAAAAAAAAAAAGCACCTTCATAAGAATCAAAAATCAAGTGAGCAATCACAGTACCTGGTTTTAACTTCATATCACTGAAAGAGACACTGAAGAGCATCAGAAAGAGTCGAATCACTAACCCTGCCCCTACCCCGTCCCCTGTCAGTGGCCATGTGGCGCAGAGAACCTGTGTGCCTGGGGGAGGCAGAATGCAATGACTGTGGCACTTTACATTGGAACTTAGTGCTGCCCTGTCACAGCTGAATACAACATTGGGCACAACTCAGCCAATGACCATGGAGGGAGCCTTTAGATCATCCCTAGCCAGAGAGGAATTGTCCATCCCAGCAGGCGGAATTTGAATTCTGGCAAGCCTCGCTGATACAGGCTAAAGTGCTCTGGAGTACTAAATAAATTTGAAATGCGGTCTAGGCCACAAGGACTGCAACTCCTAGGCAAATCCTTGTGCTGTGCTGGGCTCAGAGCCTGTGGAATTGGGAGGCACTCGATCTAATGAGACAACAGCCAGGGTAGCCAGGGGAGTGCTTGTACTACCCCTACCCCAAACCCAGGCAGCACAGCTTACAGCTCCAGGAGAGACTCCTTCCTTACACCTGGGAGGAAAGAGAAGAGTATAAAGAGGACTTTGCCATGCAACTTGGATACCATCTCAGCCACAGTAGGAGAGGGCACCAGACAGGGTCACAAGGGCCCCATTCCAGGCCCTAGATACTGGGTGACATTTCTAGACACATCTTGGGCCAGAAGGGAACCTGCTGCCTTGAAGGGAAGGACCCAGTACTTGCAGGATTCATCACCTGCTAACTAAAGAGCCCTTGGGTCCTGGATAATCAATCGTAGTAGCCAGATGGTACACACCATGGGCTTTGGGTGAGATTCTGAGAAATGCTGTCTTCAGGTGTGACTCAGCACATTCTCAGCTGTGGTGGCTATGGGAACAGACTCTTTCTACTTAAGAAAAGCAGAGGGAAGAGGAAATGGAACTTTGTCTTGCAGCTTAGGTACCAGCTTGGCCACAGTGGGGTAGAGCACCAACTGGGCTCTTGGGGCCCCTGGTTCTAGGCCTTGGCTCTTAGACAGCATTTCTGAACCTGCTGTGGGCCAGAGGGAAGCCCACTGCCCTGAAGGGTGAGTCCCAGGCCTGGCAGCATTCACCATAGGCTGACTGCAGAGCCTCTGTGTCTTAAGCAAATACTGGTGGTAGCCTGGCACTACTCCCCACAGCCTGTGACAATGGTGGCTACAGAGAGAGACTCTTCTGCCTGTGGAAAGAGGAGGGTAGAGTGGGTACGACTTTGTCTTATGGTTTTGGTGCCAGCCGAGCTGCAGTAGACTTGAGTACCAGGTAGATTTCTAAGGTTTTCAGCTCCAGGCTCTGTCTACTAGATGGCATTTCTGGAGCCACCTGGGGCCCAGGGAAACTTACTGCCCTGAAAGAAAGGACACATGCTTAGCTGGCTTTGCTACCTGCTGATTATAGAGCTCTAGGGCCTTGAGCGAACATAGGTGGTAGCCGGGTAGTGGTCACAGTAGGCCTTAGTCAAGACCCAGTGCTGCGCTGGCTTCAGGTCTGACCCAGCACAGTCTCAGTGGTGGTGTCCACAGGGATGATTGTGTTACCCCTCCCCCAGCTCTAGGAAGCTCAGCACAGAGAGAGAGACTCCATTTGTTTGGGAGAAAGTAAGGCAAGAGAACAAGAGTCTCTGCCCGGTAACCCAGAGAATTCTTCCAGATCTTATCCAAGACCGCCAAGGTGGTACCTCTACAAGTCTGCGAGAGCCACAGTGTTATTGGGCATGGAGTGCCCTCTAAGGCAGATATAGCTGCAGTGACCAAAAACTTAGATCACACCACCCAAGTCCCTTTGAATACCTGGAAAGCCTTCCCAAGAAAGAGGACGGGTACAAATAAGCCCAGACTGAGAAGACTGAAATAAATACCCAACTCTTTAATGCCCAGACAACAAACGTCCACAAGCATCAAGGCCATCCAGGAAAACTTGACCTCACTACATAAACTAAAGAAGGCACCAGGGACCAATCCTAGAGAGACAGAGATATGTGACCTTTCAGACAGAGAATTCAAAATAGCTGTGTTTGCCTGGTATGGTGGCTCATGCTTGTAATCCCAGAACTTTGAGAGGCCAAGGTGGGAGGATCACTTGAGTCCAGGAATTCCAGATCAGCCTGGGCAATATAGTGAGACCCTGTCTCCATGAAAAATAAAAAATTGGCCAGGTGCGGTGGCTCATACCTGTAATCCCAGCACTTTGGGAGGTCAAGGCAGGTGGATTACCTGAGTTCAGGAGTTCCAGACCAGCCTAACCAATATGGTAAAACCCTGTCTCTACTAAAAATACAAAAAAAAAAAAAAAAAATTAACCAGGTGTGGCAGTGGGTGCCTGTAATCCCAGCTACTTGGGAGGCTGAGGCAGGAGAATCACTTGAACCTGGGAGGTGGAGGTTGTGGTGAGCCGAGATTGCTCTATTGCACTCAAGCCTGGGTGAGAGAATAAGACTCCATCTCAAAAAAAAAAAAAAAAAATTATCCAGGTGTGGTGGCTCACCTGTGTAGTCCCAGGTATGCAGTGGGGTACATTGCTTGAGCCCAGAGTTCAAGGCTGCAGCAAGTTGTCATTATACTACTGCACTCCAGCCTAGGTGACAGTGTGAGACTCTGTTTCAAAAAAATTAAAAAAAATCAATGAAATAAAATTTAAATTTTTAAAAATAGCTGTTTTAACAAAATTCAATGAAATTCAAGATAACACAGTGAAGGAATTTAGAATCTTATCAGATCAATTTAACAAATAGATTGAAAGAATTAAAAATAATCAAACAGAAATTCTGGAGTGGAAAATGCAATTGATTTACTGGGTATGGTGGCTCATGCCTGTAATTCAGCACTTTGGGAAGCTGAAGTGGGAGAATCGTTTTAGCCTAGGAGTTCAAGACTAGCCTGGGCAACATAGAGAGACCTTGTCTCAAAAAAAACACGTAATTGACATACTGAAGAGTACATCAGCCTGTTAATAGCACAACTGATCAAGCAGAAGAAAAAATTAGTGAGCTTGAGGACAGGCTGTTTGAAAATATACAGTCATAAGAAATAAAAGAAAAAGGATTGAAAAAGAACAAAGCACACCTACAAGATCTAAAAAAAAGCCTCAAAATGGCAAATCTATAGTTATTGTCTTTAAAGAGGAGACAGAAAGAGAAATAGAAGTAGAAAACTTATTCAAAGAGGAGTGGGGTGCAGTGTCTCATGCTTTTAATCCCAGCACTTTGGGAGGCCAAGACGGGTGGATCACGAGATCAGGAGTTCGAGACCAGCCTGACCCACATGGTGAAACCCCGTCTCTATTAAAAATGCAAAAATGTTTTTAAAAAATGCAAAAATTTGTCAGGCATGGTGGTGTGTGCCTGTAGTCCCAGCTACTCTGAAGGCTGAGACAGGAGAATTGCTTGAACCTGGGAGGCGGAGGTTGCAGTGAGCCAAGATTGTACCACTGCACCCCCAGCCTGGGTGACAGAGTGAGACTCTCTCTTAAAAAAAAAAAAGAAAGAAAGAAAGAGAAAAAGAAAGAAAGAAAGAGAGAAAGAAAGAAAGAAAGAAAGAAAGAAAGAAAGAAAGAAAGAAAGAAAGAAAGGAAGAGAGAGAGAGAGAAAGAAAGAAAGAGAGAAAGAAAGAAAGAAAGAAAGAAAGAAAGAAAGAAAGAAAGAAAGAAAGAAAGGAAGAAAGGAAGAAGGAAAGAAAGAAAGAAAATTTATTCAAAGAGGTAATAACAGAGAACTTCCAAACCCTCAAGAGAGATACCAATATTCAAGTATAAGAAGGTTATAAAACACCAAGTAGATTTAACTGAAAGAAGACTACCTCAAGGAATTTAACAATCAAAGGAATTTATCCTTGACCTTTGGGTCAAGGATAAATAAAAGAGCCTGAAAGTCACAAGAGAAAAGAAACAAATAGCATACAATGGAGCTCCAATATGTTTGACAGCAGACTTTTCAGTGGAAGCCTGACAGGCCAGGAGAGAGTGGCATGACATTTGAATTGCTGAAGGAAAAAAATTTTACCCTAGAATAGTATGTCTGGCGAAAATACCCTTCAAACAGAAAAGAGAAATAAAGACGTTCCCAGACAAACAAAAGCTGAAGGATTTCATCAACACCAGACCTGTCCTACAAGAAATGCCAAAGGGGGTTCTTCAATCCTTTGCTAAAGGGAGTTTCTTTCATCTTTTGAAAGAAAAGAATGTTAATGAGCAATAAGAAATCATCGGAAGATACAAACTCACTCGTAATAGTAAGTACACAGAAAAACACAGAATATTATAACACTATAAACGTGGTATATAAACTACTCATATCTTAAGTAGAAAGACTAAAAGATGAACTCATCAAAAATAATAACTACAACAACTTTTCAAGACACAGACAGTACAATAATATGTAAACAGAAACAACAAAAAGCTAAAAAGCAGGGGGCTGGGCTAGGTGCGGTGGCTCAAACCTGTTATCCCAAAACTTTGGGAGGCCAAGGTGGGCAGATAATTTGAGGCCAGGAGTTTGGGAGCAGCCTGGCCAACATGGCAAAACCCCGTCTCTACTTTAAAAATACAAAAAATTAGCCGGGTGTGCTGGCACATACCTGTAGTCCCAGCTACTTGGGAGGTAGAGGTGGGAGGATCAATTGAGCCTGGGAGGTTGAGGCTGCAGGGAGCCATGATCGTGCCACTGTACTCCAGCCTGGGTGACAGAGTAATACCCTGCCTCAAAAAAAAAAAAGAAAGAAAAGAAGAGAAAAAAAAGTCATAATGAAGAATGGAAAGAAAAATTGAGCAGAAGTGAGGTTATAAAATATCATCTGTTTATTGCTATCAAAATCCACTATTAATTTTAAATGATAAAAGAATAAAATGAAGGAAAATCATTTTGATGAATTAAAATATACATATTATGGGCCGGGCGCGGTGGCTCAAGCCTGTAATCCCAGCACTTTGGGAGGCCGAGACGGGCGGATCATGAGGTCAGGAGATCAAGACCATCCTGGCTAACCCGGTGAAACCCCATCTCTACTAAAAAAATACAAAAAACTAGCCGGGCGAGGTGGCGAGTGCCTGCAGTCCCAGCTACTCGGGAGGCTGAGCCAGGAGAATGGCGTAAACCCGGGAGGCGGAGCTTGCAGTGAGCTGAGATCCGGCCACTGCACTCCAGGCTGGGTGACAGAGTGAGACTCTGTCTCAAAAAAAAAAAAAAAATACATATTATTTGACCTACTCCATATATTCATACACACACACAGACATTCATATAGATGTTGTACATCTGTATGTATGTATATATAATTTTATATACTGTTTGGGTTTTCTTTTTTTTTTTTTGAAACAAGGTCTTGCTCTTTCACCCAGGCTGGAGTGCAGTGGTGTGATCATAGCTCACTGCAGCCTTGACCTCTCAGACTCAAGCAATCCTCCTACCTCAGCCTCCCAAGAAGCTGGAACTACAGGCATGTGCCACCACCCCTGGCTGATTAAAAAAACACCGTTTTTTTATAGAGACAGGACCTCACTACGTTGCTCATGCTGTCTTGAACTCCTGGCCTCAAGCAATCCTCCTGCCTCGCCTCCTAAAGGGCTGGGATTATAGGTACGAGCCACCAAACCTGGCTATATACTAGTTTTTAAAAGACAGGCAATCCTTGTTCACTACTATAGTAACACAATAAATGTATTTATCACTTTATACTTACAAAGAATTTTCACATATACCACCTTATCTAACCCTCACAGTAACCCTATTAGATAGTACCACATTATCTCCATTACATAGCATTCTATATGTGTGAGTGCAAAACTCAGTTATGTATTACTTAAATAACTGTGATTGATCTAAAATGTTTAATAACAACTGATTGTCATTGGACTAGGTGTTTCAACAATCCCATATGGTAAATCTTTTTATCTCTTTTTATTGAAGAGGAAATGTTATATTTATTTCTAGGATAAAGACTTCTCACTTTCAGCAAAACTAATTTTAAAAAAATTAGTGTCTTGGTGAGGGGCACTGATCTGGGCCTCTTCAGTTTTCTTAGCATTTTTCTAGAGTGTAGTTAAATATGAAAAAGGACTCAGGTTGTCAAATGAATTTAGAAAAATACCAGCCTAAACACTAGGGACTTGTGACAGTGGACAGGTTTTTGTCTATCCTATAAACTGGGTAGCTCTAGGCCAGAGTTCAGTAACCAGTAGTCCCAGGGCAGGACCCATCCCTGAGATTTTATGTATATATAATTGGATATATTTGAAACAGGATCTGGCTCTGTCACCCAGGCTGGAGTGCAGTAGTGAGATCATGACTCATTATAGCCTCAAACTGCTGGGCTCAAGCGATCCTCTCACCTCAGCCGCTTGAGTAGCTGGGACTAAATGCACAGGCCACCATGCCCAGCTAATTTTTGTTTTTTTATAGAAAAAAACTCACTGCATTGCACAGGCTGGTCTTGAGCTCCTGGGCTCAAGCAATCCTCCTGCCTCGGCCTCCCAAAGTACTGTGATTACAGGCATGAGCTACTGCACCTGGCACCTGAGATATATTTTGTTTGGCCTATCTAGTGAAGTGTACACAGTATTTTTTTTTTAATTGGATTTATTGTCAGCATTTGAGGACTAGGAGTATGCTGCAAACATTTACATTCCAGGTTTCTCTTAAAAAATGGGTCTGGGCATGGTGGCTCATGCCTGTAATTCTAGCACTTTGGGAGGCTGAAATGGGAGGATTGCTTGAGCCCAGGAGTTCAAGACCAGCCGGGGCACCATAGCAAAACTCCATTTTAAAAAAATTTATTTTTTATTAGCCGGGTGTGGTGGTGTGCGTCTGTAGTCTCAGCTACTGGGGAGGCTGGGGTGGAAGGATTGCTTGAGCCCAGGAGTTCTCGGTTACAGTGAACTATGATTGTGCCACTGTACTCCAGCCTGGGTGACCTTTGAGACAAGGTGAGCAATACCTTGTCTCAAAAAAATTTTTAAAGAAGTTTTATTTTTAAAAAGTATGGGCTACACCTCTAATCCCAGCACTTTGGGAGGCCGAGACGGGCGGATCACGAGGTCAAGAGATTGAGATCACCATGGCCAACATTGTGAAACCCTGTCTCTACTAAAAAATACAAAAATTAGCTGGGTATGGTGGCGTGCGCCTGTAGTCCCAGCTACTTGAGAGGCTGAGACAGGAGAATCGCTTGAACCTGGGAGGCGGAGGTTGCGGTGAGTGGAGATCATGCCACTGCACTCCAGCCTGGGTGACAGAGTGAGACTCTGTCTCAAAAAAAAAAAAAAAAAGAAAAGGAAAGAATGGGCTGCATTCCTGTACAGTAGAAATACCATTTCAGTTGGTTCCTCCTGTCGTTATGTTAAGGCTGTGACAGGGCAGTGGTATTAACACGTCTAGAGAGATAAAGAGCTATGCTATATCTATACTAGTACTTTGCACTAGTATTTATACCAATGTGAAATTTCTACAAAAGGGAACAGCCTCTATGACCACTGCTATCCTGAGAGTTCCAGTCAAGGGATTGTTTTGGCACTCCTCATGCCAAAGCGGTTGACTTTTGATATGGCCCTCTGAATTCTGAATGTTTAACTCTGCTACCAAAGTGATTGCGATGAAGATCTGGCCTACCCCGGGAGACAGAACGCGCTGCTGACCCAGTGGTATGTAAGTAGTGTGCCTCCTTAGAGATTTTTTCAAAACAACTAGAAATTAATTCATAACTCGGCACCCACAGGCCCTTCCCAGTCCCACAAATATTTTGGTTGGTTCGAGTCCATATCCCAGGTCCTGATTACCTTTGTCTTTGATAAGAGCCATCTCTGGGCCCTTAGATGCACAGGGTCTGAATCTGGAATGCAGAGGCTAAAGGAAGGTGAGACTCCAGCTGACCCTCCCTTAGATGCATTACCAGCAATCTCCTTCTACAAATTTCTTCAGTTCCTTACTCCATAACCTTTTAGGAACTTTTTTTTTTGACAGAGTCTCGCTCTTATTGCCCAGGCTGGAGTGCAGTGGTACGATCTCGGCTCACTGCAACCTCTGCCTCCTGGGTTCAAGTGACTCTCATGCCTCAGCCTCCCGAATAGCTGGAATGACAGGCACCTGCCACCACACCCAGCTAATTTTTGTACTTCTGGTAGAGATGGGGCTTCACCATGTTGACCAGGTTGTTTGCTCCCTCTTTAAAAAAAAAAAAAAATTGTGGTCAAATATACACAACAGTAAGTTTACCATGTTAACCATTTTTAAATATACAGTTCTATAGCATTAAGTCCATCCATATTGCCGAACAATCATAACCGGCATCCACCCCCAGACCATTTTCATCTTGCGAAATGAAAACTCTGCACACATTAAATACTAACTCTCCAACTCTCCATTCCCCGTTTCCTCCAGCCTCTGATAATGGCCATTCTACTTCCTGTTTCTATGAATTTAACTACTCTATGGACTTCATATAAGAGGAATCATATGATATTTGTCCATTTGTGACTGGCTTATTTGGCTTAGCATAATGTCTTCACAGTTCACCCATGTTGTAGCATGTTATAAAATTTCCTTCCTTTTTAAAAGTGAGTAATCATCCATTGTATGGATACACCACATCTTGTTTATCTGTTCAACTGTCAATGGACCCTGGGTTGCTTCCGCGTTTTGGCTATCATGAATAAAGCTGCTGTGATCATGGGTGTACAACATCTGTTTTGAGTCTTTGCTTTCACTTCTTTTGAGTTTATACTTAGAAGTGAAATTGTTAGATCATGTGGTAATTCTATGTTTAGTTTTTTTTTCTTTTCTTTTTGAGATGGAGTCTCACTCTGTTGCCCAGGCTGGAGTGCAGTGGCACAATCTTGGCTCATTGGAACCTCTGCTTCCCGGGTTCAAGCAATTCTCTTGCCTCAGCCTCCCAAGTAGCTGGGATTATGGATGTCTGCCACCATACCTGGCTACTTTTTGTATTTTTGATTTTTAATAGAGACAGAGTTTTGCCATGTTGACCAGGCTGGCCTCAAACTCCTGACCTCAAGTGATGCCCGCCTCGGCCTCCCAAAGTGCTGGGATTACAGGTGTGAGCCACTGCGCCCGGCCTCTATGTTGAATTTTTTTGAGGGTCTACCCTATCATTTCCCACAACTGCATCATTTTAAATTTCCACCAGCAATGCTCAAGGGTTCCAACTTCCCCACATCCTCACCAATACTTGTTGTTTTGTTTTGTTTTAAAATAATAACCATCCTAACAGGTGTGAAGTGGTATACGAGAAAACTCTGAAAGTTGCTCTCATTCTCTCTTCACCCCACTCTATTCTTTTCTACCACTTCACAGATAAACCTCTTTTAAGGTCACTAGAGTCCTTTATAATGCATCGTCCAAAGATCACTATTCAGCCCCCAACTCATAATACAATCCCCATACAGCATTTGACACAATAGAAATGCTTTCCTCCCTTGGTTTCCTGGGCACCACTTTGGTTTTCTTCCCTCACTGGTTACTCCTTCTCCAGCTCTTCACTGCTTTCACCCATGGGTCAACTTCTCCCTGTCACACCTCTTTTCTTTTCTTCTCTCTACCTATACTCCCTGGATGATCCTCTCCAATTCGCTGGCTTTTGTTGTTGTTGTTGTTGTTGTTGAGATGGCATCTCACTCTGTCAACCAGGCTTGAGTGCAGCGGCACTGCAACCGTCGCCTCCCAGGTTCAAGTGATTCTCCTGCCTCAGCCTCCCGAGTGGCTGGGATTACAGATGTGCACCACCACAACTGGGTAATTTTTGTATTTTTAGCAGAGACAGCGTTTCACCATGTTGGTCAGACTGGTCTTGGACTCCTGGCCTCAAGCCATCCACCTGCCTCGGCCTCCCAAAGTGCTGGAATTATGGGCATGAATCACTGCACCCGGCCAATTCATTGTTTTTAAAAACCATCTGACAACTCACAAATGTATATTTCCAGCTTTGACATCTCGTTTGCACTCCAGACTTAAATATCCTACTTCCTATATAATGTATCTTACAGATATCTCATATTTAAATAATCCAATGTGTTCAAAACTGAACTCTTGGTTTTCCTCCCCAAATGAGTTTTCCTTTAGTTCTTATTTATTTCAATAAATGGAATCTCCATTCTTCCAACTGCTCAGACCAAAAACTCTGGAATTTTCTTTGACTCCTCTCTGTCTCTCGCACCCTATGTCCATCCCCTAGTCAAATCAGTAAACTATATCTGAAATGCAATCTCGTTACCTTCTTTCACTATTGGCTGACCTACCATCACCCTTCAAGGATCATTATTGTAGACAGTCTCATACCTAGTCTTTATTCTGACCATTTCTCCACTCTTTAAAATGGAATCTCAACACAGGAGCCAGGTCTCTACTCAGATTAAGTCATGCCCCTCTCTGCTCAGACTCTAATTCCAGTTTGTAATCCCAGTATTTTGGGAGGCTGAGGTGGGTGGATCACTTAAGGTCAGGAGTTTGAGACCAGCCTGGTCATCATGGTGAAATCCTATCTCTACTAAAAACACAAAAATTAGCCGGGCATGGTGGCATGTGCCTGTAATCCCAGCTACGCAGGAGGCTGAGGCAGGAGAATTGCTTGAACACAGGAGGTGAAGGTTGCAGTGAGCTGAGATAGCGACACTGTACTCCAGCCTGGGTGACAGTGACTCTGTCTCAAATAAATGAATAAATAAAATCTAGGAAGGTAATTATCTTAGTTCATTTTGTGTTGCTATAAAGGAATACCTGAGGCTGGGTAATTTATAGAGTAAAGGTTTATTTGCTCATGATTCTGATGGCTGGAAAGTTTACAACTGGGCACTTTCATCTGGTGAGAACCTAAGGCTGCTTCCTCTCCTGGTAGAAGGCAAAGAGAAGCCTGTGTATGCAGAGATCACATGATGAGAGAAGAAGCAAGAGAGAGAGTGGGGAGGTGTTAGGCTGTTTTTAACAGCCAGCTCTCATAGGAACTAATAGAGTGGGAACACACTCACCCTCAAAGGACGGCATTAGTCTATTCATGAAGGATCTGCCCCAACGACGCAAACACCTCCCATTAGGTCCCATCTCTGACACTGGAGATCAAATTTTAACATGAAGTTTGGAGGGGACAAACATCTAAACTATAGCAGTTATCAAGATAGCATGGTGGGGGCACCGCACTACATGAATTACAAGGAGAGGACAACATGGTCCTTCTCTCTTTTATTTATTTTTTGAGATGGCGTCTAGCTCTGTCACCCAGGCTGGAGTGCCATGGCACAAACTTAGCTCACTGCAATCTCCGCCTCCCAGGCTCAAACGATTCTCCTGCCTCAGCCTCCCGAGTAGCTGGGACTACAGGCATGCGGCAGCTTGCCCAGCTAATTTTTGTATTTTTAGTAGAGATGGGGTTTCACCATATTGGCCAGGCTGGTCTCAAACTCCTGACTTTAAGAGATCTGTCTGCCTTGGCCTCCCAAAGTGCTGAGATTATAGGCATGTGCCACCAAGCCCGGCCAGTCCTTCTGTTTTCTGGAGCTTAAAATCCATAATCTGATGACTGTTATCATTCATTCATTCAACAAGTGTCTATTGCACAAGGAACCAAAACTGATTTCACGGCTGGGTGCAGTGCCTCACGCCTGTAATCTCAGCACTTTGGGAGGCCGAGGCATGCGTATCACGAGGTCAGGAGATCGAGACCATCCTGGCTAACATGGTGAAACCCCATCTCTACTAAAAATACAAAAAATTAGCCAGGCGAGGTGGCGGACGCCTGTAGTCCCAGCTACTCGAGAGACTGAGGCAGAAGAATAGCGTGAACCTGGGAGGCGGAGCTTGCAGTGAGCCGAGATCGTGCCCCTGCACTCCAGTCTGGGCGAGACTGCACCTCAAAAAAAAAAAAAAAAAAAAAAGATTTCACTGCACCGCCCGAGGCATGAACAAGAGAACTTTAAATGACCTCTCCTCTGAAATGTTCTCCAAACCAGTTGTTCAAAGAATTCTAAGTAAGGCAGCTGCCCCAGTCGTCACTATTTCAAAGTGTTTTCTTTCACAAGCCAATGTGGTGAAACATATCGACATTTGATGGAGTTTCACCTGAATAAAATTTTTATAAAATGGTGCACATCACTAAAAAGCTACTTGTCTTTTTCTTCTAAATGATGGTTCCATTAGCATACTTTGAAAAATAACACTGGTTTTCCAACTAAGTGTTTAATGTGAAATAGAAGAGAAAATTTGTAAAGAACAAAAAGTATTTGAGTTAGCATAAGAAGTCTAAATGACAGCTGGGTGCAGTGGCATGTGCCTGTAGTCCCAGCTATTCAGGAGGCTGAGGCAGGAGGATTGCTTGAGCCCCAGAGTTTGAGTTCAGTCTGGGGAACATAGCAAGACTCCATCTCTAAAACAAAAAAGGAATTCTAAATGTAAATCTTAAGTCTTCGACAATTTGGCATTGGTTATATATTCATGTTGACATTTAAAAGACAGAAAGCCCATTTAAGAAATATGTATTTATTTATTTGTACTTTTTTTTTTTTTAGAGAAA
Organism: Colobus angolensis palliatus; assembly: GCF_000951035.1. Lineage (NCBI taxonomy): Eukaryota > Metazoa > Chordata > Mammalia > Primates > Cercopithecidae > Colobus > Colobus angolensis. The sequence continues at coordinate 6,583,099 of NW_012110919.1, forward strand.
CGGTCTCACTCTGATGCCCAGGCTGGAGTGTAGTGGTGCAATCACAGCTCACTGTAACCTCAAACTCTGGGGCTCAAGTGATCCTTCCATCTCAGCCTCCAGACTAGTTGGGACTACAGGTGCATGCCACCACACCTGGTTAAGTTTTAAAATTTTTCGTAGAGATGAAAAATTTATAAAGATGAAAAATTCTTGCTGTCCCTTTTTTTTTTTTTCTGAGACTGGGTCTAGCTCTGTTGTTCAAGCTGGTGTGCAGTGGCATGATCATGGCTCACTGCAATCTCTGCCTCCTGGGTTCGAGTGATTTTCGTGCCTCAGCCACCCCAGTAGCTAGGATTACAGGCTAATTTTTGTATTTTTAGTAGAGACGAGGTTTCGCCGTGTTGGCCAGGCTGGTCTCGGACTCCTGGCCCCAAGTGTTCCACCCACTTCGGCCTCCCGAAGTGCTGGGATTACAGGCATGAGCCACTGCACCTGGCCTGTATATCTCTTTATAGGTTTGAAAGTTGACCTCATGAACATCATTTCACCAAACGCTAATGCTAATGCCATGTGGTATTTGTTGTGTTATCTCCATTTTATGGTATATTTTATGGTATATTCTGAAAATATGCATGTATAACTATTACTCAGATACAGTGATAACAGCTGTGCTTTTTACAATAATAATAGTAACAGATACTATCTATTAATTGCCTCCATCTTGTTTTCTTTTTGTTGTTGTTTGTTTTTGGAGACAAGGTCTCACTGTCACACAGGCTGGAGTGCAGTGGTGTGATCTCAGATCACTGCAGCCTTGACCTCCTGGGCTCAAGTGATCCTCCCAAACAGTTGGGACCACAGGCTGGCACCATCATGCCTGGCTAATTTTTTTAATTTTTAATTTTTATTTTTGGTAGAGACAAGATCTCACTATGTTGCCCAGGCTGCTCTTAAACTCCTTGGCTCAAGCAACCCCTCCTCTTTGGCTACCCAAAGTGCTAGAATTACAGGCATGAGCCACTGTTGTGTCCGGCCAATTGCCTTCCTTTTATCATATGTAAAATGGGGCTAATAAGTATACCTCCTTCAGAGGGTTTTAAGGTTAAGAAATTTAATGTGCACTTTTAAAAATAATATTTATATGCCAGCTAATTTTTCAGATAGAGTGCTCAAATAATGGACTGTCCAGTTCAAAACCAGACTTAACAATCTTTTTACAAGAGAAAATCACCAATGAAGGACTTGAAGATGAATGAAGACTGGCCCAGCCTTAAAGTAGTCTCACTTCTCTAGGCTTAGCACATATAGAGGAATGAGTCATTCATTTCACAAATATTCATCAGGCACAGTTCTAGCTTCTGGAGAGACAGAGTGAAGAGGGCAGATCTCTGCCTACATGGACCAGTTAGGGAAAAACAGGAAGAAAAGCATGGAGGGAGAGAGAGGGAGAAGAAAAGGAAGGAAAATAAAAAATTACAGATAGTGATAATTGCAATGATGAAAATAAAACAGGTCACTGTAATAGAGTGATGGGGCTATGAATGTCTGGCTTCTTTGGGCTGGGAGTCAGGGACACCCTCTCTGAGGAGGCCACGTTTGAGCTGAGGCCCAAATGATGATGATGAGGAGGAGTCAACCATAAAATAATGGAAAACATCCAAAGCAGAGCGCACAGTAAACGTAAAGCACGTGAAGCAGGCCGGGCACGGTGGCTCACACCTATAATCCTAGCACTTTGGGAGGCCGAGGCAGGAGGATCACTTGAGCCCAGGAGTTTGAGACCAACTTGGGCAACATAGTGAGACCCTGTCTCTATTATTAAAAGAAGAAGGAGGAGGAGGAGGAGGAAGGAAGAAGGAAGAAGAATCTGAGGCAGCAATGAGCTTGGTTGGTAATAAATAAATAAAAATAAAACAATAAAACAAACAAACAAACGAAAATAAAAACAGAGAGGCCAGAACAGTTGGGGAGCAGGGAGCGGAAGGGAAAACTGCCTGCAAGGAAGTCAGAAGGCAGGCAAGGGGAGGAAATCTCAGAAGGGCTTGCAGGTCAAGGTAAGAAGTGTGGATTTTATTATCAGTGCAATGGCAACGGCAGGACAATCAGTGCAAGAAATGGGGTGTCTCCAAGCAGAGTGGGCAGAAGCAATGCTCAAGACCTAAGGAGGGCATCAAGTGAGAAACATGGCATCCAGCACGCCCCTGGAGCTCTAGGATACACAGACCTGCTTACTGCTCATACTGACCCCATAGATTGAGGGCAATGATAAGCCAAGCAAGGTAAAGGCAAAATGATCGAGTTATGCTGAATTGTTGTTTAAAAAGAAATTGGGGGCTGGGCATGGCGGCTCACGCCTGTAATCCCAGCACTTTGGGAGGCTGAGTCAGGCAGATCACTTGAGGTCAGGAGTTTGAGACCACCTGGTCAACATGGCAATACCCTGTCTCTACTAAAAATACACAAATTTGCTGGGTGTAGTGACAAGTGCCTGTAATCCCAGCTACTGGGGAGGCTGAGGCAGGAGAATCGCTTGAACCCAGGAAGTGGAGGTTGCAGTGAGCTGAGATCATGCCATTGCACTCCAGCCTGGATGACAGTGTGGCTCTGTCTCAAAAAAAAAAAAAAAAAAAAAAAGCAAGAAAAAGAAAGTAAGAAATGAGATAGTGGACTTTTAAAAACAGAAGCAGACCAGGTGCAGTGGCTCTGCCTGTAATCCCAGCACTTTGGGAGGCCAAGGTGGGTGGATCACAACACGGTGAAAACCCATCTTTACTAAAAATATAAAAATTATCCTGGCGTGACGGCAGGCGTCTGTAATCCCAGCTACTCAGGAGGTTGAGGCAGGAGAATCGCTTGAACCCAGGGGCAGAGGTTGCAGTGAGCTGAGATGGTGCCACTTCAGTCCAGCCTGGGCGAAAGAGGGAGGATCCATCTCAAAAAATAAAAATAAAAACAAAAACACAAAAACAGAAGCAAATTGCAGTGGTTTTCATTTTTAATTTTTAAAAAATACTGATGGGGTCTTGCTATGTTACTCAGGCTGGTCTCAAGCAATGCTCCTGCCTCAGCTTCCCAAAGCACTGGGAATTCAGGTGCAAGCCACCATGCCCATTGTTGCAGTGATTTTGAGGAAAGGTATAGCAGGTTCCAAAAAACCCAAATACAGATTAGTGTAAAGCAGATTCGTCAACCCTGGCACTATTGACATTTTGGACCACACAGTTCTCTAGTGTGGGATGCTGTCCTATGCACTGTAGGATGTGGAGCAGCATCCCTGGTCTCTACCTATGATGGCAATAGCAACCAGCAGTTATGACTACCAAAAATGTCTGCAGGCATTGCCAAATGTCCCTTGTGGGGCAAAATCGCCCCTGTTGGATAATTGACAGATACAACTGACAACATTTAATCTTTTTTTTTTTTTTTTTTTATGACAGAGTCTCTGTCACCCAGGCTGGAGTGCAGTGGTGCAATCTCTGCTCACTGCAAGCTCTGCTTCCTGGGTTCACGCCATTCTCTTGTCTCAGCCTCCTGAGTAGCTGGGACTACAGGCGCCTGCCACCAGGCCCAGCTAATTTTTTGTATTTTTAGTAGAGACGGGGTTTCACCGTGTTAGTCAGGATGGTCTCAATCTCCTGACCTTGTGATCTACCCCCCTCAGCCTCCTAAAGTGCTAAGATTACAGGCATGAGCCACCACGCCGGCCCCATTTAATCTTATATACTTTTGTGACATATGGTCTAAGACAGGTTTGAGTATTATAATTTTCCCTTCACAAGTAAAGAAATTGTATGAGTGAGTGCAAAAGTAATTGCAGTTTTGGCATTGTTGGAATTTGTCGTTTGAAATTGGAATACATTATTAAATAAATGTGGTTATGTTATACATCATTTTAATGTGCATTTCTTGCTTTTTTTTTTTTTTTTGCTAATGACTTATTACTCGCCATTTATTTTATGTTTATTTTAGACTATGGAAATGAAGTTACACAAAAAGCAAATTTGAACGATTTTCATATTCAACTTCAAAATGGGTCACAAAGCAGCAGAGACAACTCGAAATAGCAACAATGCATTTAGCCCAGGAATGCTAATGAATATATAGTGCCATGAGGGTTCAAGAAGTTTTGCAAAGGAGAAAAGAGCCTTGAAGATGAGGAGTGTAGGGGCCAGCCGTTGGAAGTTGACAACGACAGAGAACAATCATTGAAGCTGGCCCTCTTGCAAATACACGAGAAATTGCCAAAGAACTCAGTGTCTACAATTCTATGGTTGTTCAGCATTTGAAGCAGATTGGAAAGGTGAAAAGCTTGATGAATAGGTGTCTCATGAGCTGAGTGAATATTTAAAAATCATCTTTTTGAAGCATCGCCTTCTCTTATTCTACACAACAAACCTTTTCTAGATCGGATTGTGATGTGTGATGAAAAGTGGATTGTATACAGCAACCGGTGATGACCTTCTCAGTGGTTAGACCACGAAGAAGCTCCAAAGCACTTCCCAAAGCCAAATTTGCACCAAGAAAAGATCATGGTCACTGTTTGGTGGTCTGCTGCTGGTCTGATCCACTACAGCTTTCTGAATCCTGGCGAAATTGTTACATCTAAGAGGTATTCTCAGCAAATCCATGAGACGCACAGAAAACTGCAGCGCCTGCAGCTGGTATTGGCCAACTGAAAGGGCCCAATTCTTCTTCACGACAGCACCCGACTGCATGTTGCACAACCAATGCTTCAATAGTTGAATGAATTGGGCTAGATGTTGTGCCTCATCTGCCATATTCGCCTGACCTCTAGCCAACCGACTTCTTCAAGCATCTCGATAACGTTTTGCAGGGAAAATGCTTTCACAACCAGCAGGATACAGAAAATGCTTTCCAAGAGTTCATCAAATCCCAAAGCAAGGATTTGTACACTACAGGTTTTAACAAACCTATTTCTTGTTGGCAAAAATGTGTTAAATTGTAATGGTTTCTATTCTGATTAACAAAGATGTGTGCGAGTCTAGTTATAATGATTTAAAATTCATGGTCTGAAACCGCAGTTAACTTTTGCGCCAACCTAATAGTAACTAGAGGGTTAAAAAATGTGGAACACTTTATTTCATTCATTTTTGTGAGCTTGACACAATTCTATGGTGGTTAATAAAGAATCTTTATTAAGTGCATTCTATATGCCAAGCACTGTTTTTGGGGACTGGGGATAGAGAAGTAGTCAAGTACATTAAAAATGTATATATACTGCCCTTGTGAAACTTATACTTTCATAAGAGGAGAGAGGGTGAACAAATAAATAGGTAGATCACTTAGAATACTAGAAAGTGATAAGTGCAATTGCAAAATTAAGTTAGGAAGAGAGATGGGAGTGCCACAATGGAGCAGGACAGAAATCTAAAATAGAGGCCGGGTGCAGTGGCTCACGCCTATAATTCCAGCACTTTGGGAGGCTGAGGTGGGCAGATCACTTGAGGTCAGGAGTTCGAGACCAGCCTGGCCAACATGGTGAAACCCCATCTCTACTAAAAACACAAAAATTAGCCGGGCATGGTGGTGTGCACCTGTAGTCCCAGCTACTCCGGAGGCTGAGGCAGGAGAATTCGTTAAACCTACGAGGTGGAGGCTACAGTGAGCCAAGATTGCGCCACTGCACTCCAGCCGGGGCAACAGAAAAAGACTCTGTCTCAAAAAAAAAAAAAAAAAGAAATCTAAAATAGAGTCGTACTGCAATGGTAATATTTAAGAAAAGAGCTAAATGGAATAGGGAGAAAGTTGTGCAGAAAGCAGAAGGAACATTAGTGCAAACTCCCTAAGGCATGAGAAGAGCTGGGTTTGTTGCAAAATAGCTGGCAAACCAGGATGACTGGTTAATATGAACAATTATGTTTAAATTAACCACTGGCCTGACTTAAATAAAGCTCTCTGAATGACATCATGGCCAAATCTGAAATGGCAACTCTTTGGTATAGTTTTTCCGGGGATGAGGGAATGGGAAACTATTGGTCTTGATCATCTTACGAGGCTCTGAAGATGTAAAGTAACACCAACAATTAAAGAGTAATTCCAAATGTTTTACCTATACTCGGCTATTGAGGTGCATTTTGGGTGGGATAACTTTCTTCACAGGTTATCTTTTCCCATCTTTCTGTTCAGGTTTCAACTAAAATAAAACAAAATGTTCTGAGTAAAATATAGGGGAAAACACTGGTCAAAAGCGAATTGATTTTTAAAAAGTAAATTATAATTTGATGAGAAGGAGCAATATTATTACCTGTACCTGATCAAAGAAATAGATGGGCCCAGTGTCCAAGGGCTTGGCTTGGCTTTGGTAAATTCCTTCGTTCTGCCATGAGACCTGAGACAGAGCAATTGAAAATCTGAAGACAAATGAGCATGTTCATAGATGATATTTCAAAGTACTTGATGGTTTGAAAGTTTAACTCTTTTCTTTTTTTTTTTTTTTTTAATAGAGATGAGGTCTCAGCCAGGTGCCAAGGCTCATGCCTATAATCTCAGCACTTTGGGAGGCTGAGGCAGGCTGATTGCTTGATACCAGGAGTTCAAGACCAGCCTGAGCAACACAGTGAGACCTGTGTCTCCCCAAAAAATACAAATTAGCCAGGCGTGGTGGTGCACACCTGTATTCCCAGCTACTCATGAGGCTGAGACAGAGGATCAGTTAAGCCTGGGAGGTTGTCAAGGCTTCAGTGAGCTGTGATTGTGCCACTGCACTCCAGCCTGGGTGACAGCGTGAGACCTTGTCTCAAAAAAAAAAAAAAAAATGAGGTCTCACTATGTTGCCCAGGCTGATCTCAAATTCCTGGCCTCAAACAATCCTCCCACCTCAGTCTCCCAAGCACTGGGATTACAGGCATGAGCCACCATGTCCAGCCAAATGTTTTATTTTCATTAAAGTATAAAAACACTGGGGGGAGAGGGACACCACTGTTCCTTTATCTCCATCTTTATTTCATATGCTATTGACTTGCCATAGAAACAATCAGAACTGAAAGCTATTGGCAAACAAAGCAATAATGGCATATTAATAGAGACTTTCTCAACCTCAGCACTATTGCCATTTGGACCAGATAATTCTCTGTGGCAAAGAGCTGCCTTGTGCATTGTAAAAGCCAGATGCCATAACATAATCTCTCACCCCGTTGTGACAACAAAAAATGTCTCCTGACATTGCCAATGGTTCCCTGGGGGTCAAAATCGCCCCTGGTTGAGAACACTGCGCAATGGCTAAAACAAAGCAAAAAAAAAAAAACCAAAAAACAAAAAAAAAGGGTTTGTTAAAAGAGGAACTGGTGTCTGTGAGGATGGGTGGCACTGATGATGGCGGGGTCATTAAAGCAGTGACATTCAAAATGCGGTCCCTGGAACAGCAGCATCAGCATCACCTGGGACCTTGTTAGAGATGCAAATCCTCAGGCCTTACCCAGACCTAATGTTAGAATCTCTGCAGGTGGCACCCAGAATCTATGTGTGGGCAAGCCCTCCGCGGGATTCTGAGAACACTCAAGTTTGCAAAGTCCTAACCAAAGGGACACATTTTACTAAGCACTTCATAGCCACTAGCATAGTTATAATGAAAAAGACAATAAAAAGGGACACATTTTACTAAGCAGGTTGTGAAAAGCACATGACTGTGATTTGGAGAGGAACTCTGGGGCTGGCTAAACCAGAGCTAAATGGCCTCAGGGATTTGCAGTGACACACAGTGGAGGATGCGGCAGCAGCAACAATATGAGGACTGGGACACGTGGTGAACTGAGGCTTATTAACTATTGTGATTATTGGCCAGGTGCGGTGGCTCATGCCTGTAATCCTAGCACTTTGGGAGGCTGAGGTGGGCAGATTGCCTGAGCTCAGGAGTTCGAGACCAGCCTGGACAACATGGTGAAACCCCATCTCTACTAAAAATACAAAAAATGAACCAGGTATGGTGGTGTGTGCCTGTAAGCTATTCGGGAAACTGAGGTATGAAAATCGCTTGAACCTGGAAGGTGGAGGTTGTGGTGAGCCGAGATCGCACCACTACACTCCAGCCTAGGCGACAGAGCAAGAATCTGTCTCAAAAAAAAAAAAAACAAAAAAACCAAACAAACGAAAAATAATTATTTGATTATTAATAATAATCATTTCCTGTGAATATACCAAAAAAGTTTTAAAAAAGAAAAAAAAAGAAAATTTTAAGGCTCAGACTAAACTAGCCCTTCCTTAAAGAGGAGTAGGAGAACACCTTTATTTTTTTCTTTTATTTATTTATTTTTTAATGGAATGCTTCATGAATTTGTGTGTCATCCTTGTGCAGGGCCCATGCTAATCTTCTCTGAATCATTCCAACTTTAGCATATGTGCTCATTGTACAGACAGAATCTCTATTTGTTCCCCAGGCTGGTCTCAAAATCTTGGCCTGAAGCTATCCTCCTGCCTTGGCCTCTCAAGATGCTGTGATTACAGGCATGAGCCACCATGCCTGGCCTGGGAAGAGCTTTAAAATGAAATTTAAGGGACACCTAAAGCTTCTGTTTATCTAAATTTTTCTGCCTCTAGAGAGGGAAAAATAAATAAAATAAATTTCTCAGCCAGGTGCTGTGGCTCACACCTGTAATCCCAACATTTTGGAAGGCCAAGCAGGGGCAAATCACTTGAGTTCAGGAGTTCAAAACCAGCCTGAGCAACATGGTAAAACCCCATCTCTACAAAAAAAATACAAAAATTAGACAGGCATGGTGGCACATGTCTGTAGTCTCAGCTACTCGGGATGCTGAGATGGGAGGATGGCTTGAGCCTGGGAGGCGGAGGTTGCAGTGAGCCAAGATGGCACCACTGTACTACACTCTGGGCGACAGAACCAGACTGTCTCAAATAAACAAATAAAGTTCCCTATCTCATTGTCTTGCCATTGTAACTGAAGATTCCACTTTGCATGAATCCCATATCTCCAAAATCCCTGATTAAAATGTAAATTTAAGCATCTATGCAGTAATATGCTGTATGCATTCATGAAAAACGTCACATCCTGCAAAATGGTGTGCACTGAAATTAATAGTGCTTATAGGAAAAATAGTGTTAGGGCAGACCATGGAAAACTTATGCCACTTTGTAACCAGAGCACAAAAGGAAAATAGTCATTGGTATGGCAGGAGAAAGATAGTCCAGGCAGTCAATTGTGGCCAGAGACTGCTTCAGAAGATATGAAAAAAAAAAAAAAAATCAACAGAATATAAATGTAAACTTACGGGTACTGAGATAATGCGGATGGAAGTCGAGCTCCTTGCCAGTGAGGTCAGCTTTAAGGTGGGCAGGGAAGGAAGTGAAACCTGCCAGAATCACAGAGCCATGGAAGATGGAGTGCACCATTCTGGGGAAGGAGCCTTTGCTACTAGTGCTCATTTTTAACATTTGAGTTTTTAAAAAAGAGTTGACCCCACGGTGCATGTCTCTAATCCCAGCACTTTGGGAGATGAGCCCAAGAGTTCACGACCAGCCTAGGAAACATAATGAGAGCTCCCCCATCCCCCAACAATCTGTCTCTACAAAAAAATTAAAAATTAGCCAGGCGTGGTGGCGCATGCTTCCAGCTACTCAGGAGGCTGAAGTGGGAGGATCTCTTGAGCCTTGGGAGGTAGAGGCTGCAATGAACAGTGATTGCACCACTGGACTCCAGCCTGGGCAACAGAATGAGATCTTGTCTCAAAAAAAAAGACAAACCAATGTAAAATGTAAAAATGGGCAAATGATTTGGTTAGACACTTCTACCAAGAATATATACAAATGGGCCAGGCACGGTGGCTCACGCCTGTAATCCCAGCACTTTGAAAGTCCAAGGTGGGTGGATCAGATCACCTGAGGTCAGGAGTTCAAGACCAGCCCGGCCAATAAGGCGAAAACCCGTCTCTACTAAAAGTACAAACATCAGCCAGGCATGGTGGTGGGTGCCTGTAATCCCATCTCCTCATGAGGCTGAGGCAGGAGAATTGCTTGAATCTGGAGGGCGGAGGTTGCAGTGAACCAAGATCGCATCACTTCACTCCAGCCTGGGTGAAACAGCAAAACTCTGTCTCAAAAAAAAAAAGAATATATACACATGGTCACTAACACATGAAGAGATGCTTAATGGCATGAATCACTAGATAAATGCAAATCAAAACCACAATGAGATACCACTTCATACCCAGTAGGATAGTTATAATGAAAAAGACAGACAATAAACAGCGTTGATGAGGATATGGAGAAATTAGAAGGCTCATACACTGCTGGTGGGAATGTAATATCATGCAGTTGCTTTTGAAAACGGTCTGGCGGTTTATCAACTGTGCTATGGTCTGAATGTATTCCTTCAAAATTCATATGTTGAAACTTAATTGCCAATGTCGTAGTACAACTGGAGCCTTAAGAAGGTGATTAAATCATTACGGCAGAGCCATCATGAGGGGGATCAGTGCCTTATAAAAGAGGCTTGGGGGATCCCCCTTGCCTTTTCTGCCATATGAGTATGAGGACACAGCACGAGGTGTCATGTTTGAAGAAGAGTAAGCCCTCATCAAACTTTTTTGTGTGTGTGCGTGTGTGATGGCGTCTCACTCTGTTACCCAGGCTGGAGTGCAGTAGCGCAATCTCAGCTCACTGCAACCTCTGCTTCCCAGGTTCAAGCGATTACCTTGCCTCAGCCTCCCAAGTAGCTGAGATTACAGTCATGCACCACCACTCCTGGCTAATTTTTGTATTTTTAGTAGAGATAGGGTTTCACCATGTTGGCCAGGCTGGTTTCAAACTCCCGCCTCAGCCTCCCAAAGTGCTGGGATTACAGGCGTGAGCCACTGTTCTCAGCCCTCATCAAACATTGAATCTGCTGGTGACTTGACCTTGGACTTCCCAGTTTCCAGCACTATGAGAAAATGAATTTCTTTTCTTTATATATTACCCAGTCTAAGGCATTTTGTTAACAGCAGCCCAAACAGATGAAGATACCTAGCAATGGTACTCTTATATAGATACCCAAGAGAAATGAAAAGATGTCCACAACAAAAGTTGCACAGGAATGTTCATAGGAATATCATTCAAAATAGTCAAAAAGTAGAAACAACCTGAATGTTCATCAACTGATGAGTGGATAAACAAAATGTGGCATATCCATATAATTGAATACATATTTTTTACTTCTTTTTGAGATATGGTCTTGCTCTGTCCCCCAGGCTGTAGTGTGGTGGCACTATCTCGGCTCACTGCAGCCTCAACTTCCCAGCCTCAAGTGATCCTTCCAACTCAGCCCTCCGAGTAGCTACAACTATAGGCGTGCACCACCATGCCCGGGTAATTTTTGTGTTTTTTTTTGTAGAGACAGGGTCTCACCATATTGCCCATGCTGGTCTTGAACTCCTGAGCTCAAACAAATCTGCCTGCCTTGGCCTCCCAAGGTGCTGGGATTATAGGCGTGAGCCACCATGCCTGGCCACAACAGAATATATTCAGCCTCAAAACAGAAAGACGTATTGATATATGCTGCAATGTAGCTAACTTTGAAAACATTATGTTAAGTGAAAGGAAGCAGACATAAAGCCACAAATTGCATGACTCCATTTATATGAAATATACAGAATAGGCAAATCCACTGAGACAGAAAGTAAATAAGTGGTTTCCAGGGATTAAGGGAGGGAGAAAGGGAGAGTCACTGCTAATCAGTAAAAGGTTTCTTTTTGGGTTGATGAAAATGTTGTGTAATTAGGTAGTAGTGATGGTTGTATGACCTGTAATATACTGAAACCACAGAATTGTAAACTTTAAAATGGTGAATCTTACATGCAAATTATCATAATTGTTTTAAAGGAGTACCGAAGAATCTCAGCCAGTTCCAGCTTCCACCCGTACCCACCTAGAGATATGAACTGCCAAAGATCAGCTCCTCGAAAACATCTGAGCACCTTAAAAATTACCTACCTTTGTCTCACCAGCTGCTGCCAGTTTTCAGACCAAAGAATGTTAGAGATCTGTTGGTTCTGATCCCCAAACAGCTTTATACCAGGGTTCCATGCAGAACCTCAAGACCAGTTGATTCCATTCATGCCTTTTGTCTTAGTGCTCCTCAGTCACCAAAAGCATAAGCTTGGAATTTCTGGATCAAGAGAAACTTGACGGGGTGCAGTAGCTCACCTCTGTAATCCCAGCACTTTGGAAGGCCAAGGTGGGTAGATCACTTGAGGTAAGGAGTCTGAGACCAGCCTGACCAACATAGTGAAACCCTGTCTCTACTAAAAATACAAAATAGCCAGGCATGGTGGCAGACGCCTGTAATCCCAGCTACTCAGGAGCCTGAGGCAGGAGAATCGCTTGAACCGGGAGGCAGAGGTTGTAGTGAACTAAGATCCCACCACTGCACGCCAGCCTGGGTGACAAAGTGAGACTCTAAGGTATTGCTCCTCACAAGAGGGCATTAGCTGCGGGGGTCTGCCCGCAGGTCCTGACCCAAACGATGGATGAATAAAAAGGACACTGACACACAGATATTTTGTGTTGCCAGTCCTGCTGAGTGTCCAACGGTCTGCACACCAAGAGAGGTTTGTCACTGCAGCTGGCCTCTATCAGCTTGGGAGCCTTGCATTTATTCATTAAGATTAGTTAACAAAAACTTGAGTCAACACCATTAGAGCGTAATTGACATTGTGGACTTCCTGAGTCAAAAGCATACATCAAAGGCTTAAGGCTTAAGACCACATGAGTAAACAAGTTAACTAGATAACTTCCCCACATCCCGCTGTTGACTACTCTAATTTATTTAACTAAAGGTAATGAGACCAGGCCGCCTTCAGCCTGATCTATTACTGAAATCATATGAAAACCCTCAGTCCTTCCAAAAGGGTTTTGTGGCTATCATAACTAATATTTTTCCCATCAGCCTGATCGAATCCCAACATCTCCCCCTTTTTTGTTTTCTACATCAAGTTTTTTGATCGGAGAGCACAGATATGTGCAGCCACAGGTTTGTCAGGCGAGGGGGTCACTGCTCTTATTCTGGCTTTGCATCCTAGGATTAGCAAATAACACAAAACAATCGTGAGTACAATCAGCAACATTCTTTTCTAGTCAAAGAGTGACCTGTAGTGTTACTTGGCATCTTAGTTTGATGTGTGCCATTATTAAGGAACCCCACTGGAGGTATGTTAACTCCTTCCAGCCAGGCAGTTACGTTGCTAGAAGCTGGAAAGGGAGTAACTGCTTAGATAACAGGGCTGAAAAAAGGCAGATTTAAGAGATGAGCTTAATAGAGTGTAGCAGCTATAGGTAGTAGGCAGAGAATTAAAAATGAATAAATTATCTGGTTTAGCCTCCTAGGGGTGGTGCCTGTGCTAAGAGACTTTTTCCATTCTTTAAAAAGCAGGTTAGTGCTTTAAGAAAAACTTGTGCTTTATTTTATAATGTCTAGTTTATAGAAAAACTGGATGATACTTTTTAAACTTTAGTCAATATGTTTACCCACAGAATATTTTTACAATTAACATTTTAAAACTTTAGACCTTCAAAACAAAAATCATACATTTCCTGCATAAATTCCTTTTTATAACATTTTTCACGACTTTCACAATCTTCAACATGCCTTACCTTTCTGACTATGTTTTATAACCTTCCTTACGAAAGGTGCATTCTTACAACTTTCTTAATATTTTCTTTCCCTTCTTCTCACTTTATTTCTCTCCTTAGTCCTTCTTTATGTGTCTTTCTCTGATCTCTGTCTTTTCTAGTCTTTTTCTTACTCATTCTTTCCTTTTATTTCTCTTTCTAGGTGTGGACACAAGCATACTTTCCTCCTCATGTTAACGATTCGCTTGGACCACACCATTTATTACTGTTTCCGTCTTTCCATAAACCTGCAGGTTTTATGCCTTGAGAGGTTTTAGCAAAGTTCTTTTCTACAGCTGATGGAAATTTGTCATCTACACTTTAAACATTAAGGTTGACTAAGGCTCATGCCAATAGTGTTGCAGGGTACTTACCTATATTCCCTTTTTTCCGTTTTTTGAGCATTTTTAAGGGTGAAGTGTGCTTGTTCTACTATTGCCTGTCCTTGGGGGTTATATGCGATGATGCCTGTGGCGTGTTGGATATTCCACACGTGACAAAATTATTGAAATTGTGAGCTGGTATAAGCTGGACCATTATCAGTCTTAATTTTTGTGGGGTGCCCCATAAATGCAAAAGTTAAAAGATGTTTAGTGACATATGGAGTAGACTCTCCAGGCAAAGCATGTGCACTAATTAAATGAGTGTTGGTATTGTGTCTGGAGTTGGTTCCTTCCGGTGGGTTCATGGCCTTGCTGACTTCAAGAATGAAGCTGTGGAGCTTCATGGTGAGTGTTAACAGCTCTTAAAGGTGGCACGGACCCAAAGAGTGAGCAGCAGCAAGGTTTATTGTGAAGAGCAAAAGAACAAAGCCTCCACAGCATGGAAGGAGACCCCAGCAGGTTACCACTGCTGGCTGGGGTGGCTAGCTTTTATTCCCTTATTTGTCCCCTCCCATGTTCAGTTTCTGTCCTATCAGAGTGCCCTTTTATCTATCCTCCCCACGAGTAGCTACTTTTAGACTCCTGCTGATTGGTGCGTTTTACAGAGCACTGATTGGTAGGTTTTAAAGAGCGCTTATTGGTGCATTTTACAGAGCACTGATTGGTGCATTTTACAATCCTCTTGATAGCTACAGAGTGCTGATTGGTGTGTTTTACGATCCTAGCTACAGAGTGCTGATTGGTGCATTTTACAATCCTCTTGTAAGAAAAGTTCTCCAAGTCCCCACTTGACCCAGGAAGACCAGCTGGCTTCACCTCTCAGTATCAATGGATACATGCACATATCTTAGTTTCCTAAATTCAGAGATGTGTGTAACATCTGTTTGCCACAACTGATTAGGTTCTGATCCTCTAGGGTTAACACCTGTTGAAGGAGGGGACATGACTGTGAGCTGGCAATCTGGACGTTGTAGGATAATCTGTTTAGCCAGTCTCTGGGCAAGTTGAAATTGTTTAGATAAGTTTCTCCAATTTTGGTGGGAAAATTGATGCGATTGGGTGGCTTGGTCCAGCAGGAATGTCATAACCTGAAGGTATGCTTGATCATTGCCATAAGCCAGTGGGCCAGGCAGAGCTGTGGGCTCGGATGTGTGTAATAAAAATAGGATGTGGGCCAGGCGCGGTGGCTCAAGCCTGTAATCCCAGCACTTTGGGAGGCCGAGATGGGCGGATCACGAGGTCAGGAGATCGAGACCATCCTGGTTAACATAGTAAAACCCCGTCTCTACTAAAAATACAAAAAAATTAGCCAGGTGTGGTGGCGGGCCCCTGTAGTTTCACCATGTTAGCCAGGATGGTCTCTCCATCTGCTGACCTCTTGATCCACCCACCTCGGCCTCCCAAAGTGCTAGGATTTCAGGCGTGAGCCACCGCACCTGGCCACATTTTACTTAAATCTTAGCAGAGAATTATAATCTGGGAAGTCCTTTGTATACAAGGGACAGACAATATTTTGCCCTGGGCTGTCTACGGAGCTAGAGAGCTGAGCGGGCAGGCCCTGAGGCAGCGGCCGCTTTGAGCTTGTGCCACTTCTTGCCTAAGACGTGGCCGTCCCCGCTGGGCAGACTCTTGCGCTGGGGCCTCCTGCCCCACCCCAGCAGGCTAACTTAGGCGCACTGGGCCTGGTTCCCCGCTGCTACTGCCGCCTGGCAGGCCTAGCTCCCAGGAGCATCCCCCAGTTCCGTGTTTGCGAGCTTCCTTACTGCTGAGCCTTTCCATCCCTCTACTGCCGGCTTAGCCCTGTGGCTCCAGCCTCTAACGCTTTTTCTTATTTCTTTATGTACCTGATTGCCTCATTAATGTTACATTACCGGGCAGGCTAAAAGCTCTCCTTTTAATTAGGCCTGCTAAAGATAGAGACTGATAGCTGTAGCCTATCCCTGATCTTTTTTCTTATCTATTGGAGGAGGAGGCTCAGGTAAAATCTCTGTTTCCTCTTTGTTATTTCCGCCCGGTGATACTAGGGCCCAGGGAAGAGGAGGTGATAAGGCAGGTGACGTTTCCCCCTCCTTCCCCTTTTTAGGCACTTCTGTGCGTAACTGAGCCAGGGCTGCTCTAATGAAAGCCCATAACGTTAGAGATTTTACTGGGACCTGTTGCCTTTGTGCCTGATGTTGTTTAAGACTTCTCCCTACTTGTTCCAGAGTTCTACATCTGTCGTTCCCTCTGGGAACCATGGGTTTGGGATTACAGCAGTTTGTATTATTATGTCCCTTAATGGAGCCTGTGAAACTGATGCTCCACTAGCCTTAAGCAACAATGTTTTAACACTTTTATATACTGTTTCTGTTGAGCTGATAACTGTTGTCCCATAATGAAAACTCAACTTGAACCAACTTCCTCCAGAACTTGGTAACCTAGAGTGGGCACCAACAACTTACTGATTACTCACTGACTTGACCGCGCAGTCCTTCTTCACCTTCAGGGGTCCGTCACGTTCTTCACACTTCCTTCACAGGTTGCCTTACGAGGGGCTCCAACTGTTGGGGGGGGGGTCTATTTCTGCAGACCCCTGACTTTCCTCACACAGGGCACCAATTGAGATATTGCTCCTCACAAGAGGGCATTACCCTGGCCCAAACGACAGATGAATAGCACGTGCACTGACACACAGATAACTCTGACCGCCTGCACACCAAGAGAGGTTTGTCAGTGGGGCCCGGCCTCTATCAGCTCGGCAGGCTTGCATTAATTGATTAAGATTAGTTAACAAAAGCTTGACTCCACACAGTTAGAGGGTAATTGACATCGTGGACATCCCCAGTAAAAAGCATACATCAAAGGCTTAAGGCTTAAGACCACATGAGTAAACAAGTTAACTAGATAACCTCCCCACATCCCGCTGTTTACTACTCTAATTTATTTAACTAAAGGTAATGGGACCAGGCTGCTTTCAGCTTGGTCTATTACCGAAGTCACATGAAAACTCTCAGGACTTCCAAAAAGGTTTTGTGGCTATCATAACTAATATTTTTCCCACCAGCCTGATTGAATCCCAATATGACTCCGTCTCAGAAAAAAAAAAAAAAAAAGAAAGAAAAAAAAAGAGAAACTTGAAGGCCGATGCCACGGCTCATGCCTGCAATTCTAACACTTTGGGAGGCCAAGGTGGGAGGATTGCTTGAGGTGAGGAGTTCAAGACCAGCCTGGACAATATAGTGAGACCCCAGTTTCTACAAAAAGAGAGCATGAGAAACTTGAACTGAGCACACGTAACTTTATTGTTGCTCCCAGTGTGTCTGGAGTTGGTTCCTGCCAGTGGGTTCGTGGTCTCACTGACTTCAAGAATGAAGCTGCGGACCTTCGCAGTGAGTGTTACAGCTCTTAAAGATGGCACAGAACCAAAGAGTGAGTGGTGGCAAGATTTACTGTGAAGAGCAAAAGAACAAAGCTTCCACAGTGTGGAAGGGGACCTGAGTGAGTTGCTGCTGCTGGCTGGCGTGGCCAGCTTTTCTTCTCTTATTTGTCCCCTCCCATGTTCCGTTTCTGTCCTGTCAGAGTGCCTTTTTTCAATCCTCCCCATGATTGGCTACTTTTAGAATCCTGCTGATTGGTGCATTTTACAGAGCACTGATTGGTGAATTTTACAAACCTCTTGTAAGACAGGAAAGTTCCCCAAGTCCCCACTCGACCCAGGAAGTCCAGCTGGCCTCACCTCTCAATGCCCCCTCTAAACAGGACACCCCAACTGCTGTTGGGAAATGGACAATGACCACTCTAGCTACTTCCTGCTGGATACAGGCGAAGAAGGGGCCCTGCAGCTGTAGTGTCCTCCAGAGGGGAACTCTTTAGGCCAGTCAAAGAGCCAGTGGGTCGGTACAGGGGTCCTTGGTAGAAGTTGTGAGTTGAGGTCATTTGGGATTCCATTTGTCAGACCATCTGTAGCTTTATGGCCTCAATCCTGGAAGAAACAAATTTGACAAGGAGGTTAAAAATACAGGGCCCGAAGGTGAGTAATAGCAAGATGGCTGGCACGGGACCTAAAAAGGGGAGAAGCCATGTTGCCCAACTCCAGAGGTTGGCATAAGAGTTTGAAAGGCCTTGTCTGATTTCAGAAGCCTTTTCCTGTAAATGCCAGGCGGTGTCTCATACTATACCTGACTGGTTAGTGTAAAAACAACACTCTTCCCCTAAGAAGGTGCAGAGTCCTCCTTTCTCAGCAGCGAGGAGGTCTAAGCCTCGGTGGTTTTGGAGAGTCACTGCTGCCAAAGAGTCTATCTGGGATTGTAGAGTAAGGATAGATTTTGTTATTTCTTGCCAACGGTCTGAGAAATCCTTTGAGAGTGTGTGGTAGTAGGATAATGAAGTAGATAAACTGGCTATTCCGGTTCCTGTAGCTGTGGCCATTCCTAACCCTATAAGTAGGGGTATTAGTTGTATGACCCTGTGCTGACGGACTTGAGCTTTGAGGGGCACAGATAGGATCTGATTTCGTGTGGCAGTGTCAATGTTGGGACTTAGGAAGACTAAGGTGCAGGTGCCTGTCCAGTTGGTGGGGAGGCAGATACAGGTTGAAGTTCCACGTAAGAAGAATATGCCTTGACTGGGTAGACAGAACTGGCTGTGTATGTTAAAAAGGTGTGTGAGTTTGTTGTTTTCATTTTCTCATACTCTTAGAGTACTTGCCAAGGTAGCTCTGGTGAGTGGCTGGAAAGAGGTGTTAGGAGCAAACTGAGTGGCTCCCTGTGTTCTATTTTCCCATTGGAGAAAAAAACCATTTTGTGTCTACTAGGAACCATTTGAGAGAGTGATTGAAAGAGGGGATGAGAAGGCATTCACTAGTGGTGGGGGCGCTGCTGCAGGGGGTCCAGGAGTAAATGGTCATGCAGGGAGTATGTTTGCCATTACAAAACCTGGACGGTTTGTTAAGCAGAGAGAAGGTGATGATTTTTGGAAGCCCTGAGAAGCCAACAAGCCATCTGAATGGGGGTGTTTGGGTGACTCGGAAGTTACTATGATCAGTTGGGGCTTGAAGTTGTAGGGTGTAATTACACTGATGGGATAGTAGGCGCCCCAGGGGCAGGCCTGATAACAGGTTGCATTGGATGCATAAAGAGGCTTGGAAAGTTAAGACAGTATTCGTGGTTACAGGGCCGTGTATGGGCTTTTCATTGCTCGTGTAATAGGTGAGGTTGGAAACGTGAGAACGTAAAAGCTAGATTGTGCATCCTATTAGAGTAATTTTGGTCCTATCAGAGATGAGGAAGTCGGCTAATGATTACATATTTAGAAGTTGTAAAGGTTCTCTTCTTTCATAATGGGGGTGGCAGGTTAAGTTAGTAAAAAACCATTTTATTTTTTGTGGGAATGGGAGTGGCAACGTAAGCAGTGGCTGATAGGGAGATACAAAGCCAACAGTCGTTTGCCAGGGAAGGATTGGACTGGTTTAACAGAGAGTGGGTTAAGCTGAGACTCTTGTAGAGGTGATTAGGAGCTAGTGGAAGGGGAGGGGCGACTATGTGGGATATCCAAGGAAGCAGGAGAGATAGATAGGCAAAGAGTAAGTAAGAAGGTAAAGAGGGTCCCCTGGAAGATAAGGTCATTTTATTCAATCTGAGTTAAAGGTAGGAGTAAATTGCTGTTAGAGGAAAGGATGATAGAAAAAGGTTGATGTGATTAGGATTTTTGTCCCGGCAGAAGCTACAGTATATGGTCCTACTGCAAAGAGTATGGTTAGTATACTGCTTAATAATGTGATAAAACAGTAAAAGGATTCCATTAAAAGGGAAAGGAGAAGTGTTAAAGATTATATAGGTTTTCACTTATCTTTTTTTTTTTTTTTTTGAGACGGAGTCTCGCTCTGTTGCCCAGGCTGGAGTGCAGTGGCACGATCTCCACTCACTGCAAGCTCCGCCTCCCAGGTTCACGCCATTCTCCTGCCTCAGCCTCCCGTGTAGCTGGGACTACAGGCGCCCGCCACCGTGCCTGGCTAATTTTTGTATTTTTTTTTTTAGTAGAGACGGGGTTTCACCATGTTAGCCAGGATGGTCTTGATCTCCTGACCTCGTGATCCGCCTGTCTCGGCCTCCCAAAGTGCTGGGATTACAGGCGTAAGCCACCGCGCCCGGCCCACTTATCTTTTTAAGTAGGAAGGGGTTTTTCCTCAGGATCAAGCTGTAGGGGCCTTTTTAGTCTGGGATGTTTACTTCTGAAATAGGAGATACAAGTCCTCTAATGGTTCGCAGGTGTGTTGAGGCTGGTCTGGCTGATCTTGGAACTCCTGAGCTGACGGTCCTGCAGGTTCTTCAGGGGGTATCCAAAGTTTAACTTAGGTGTGGTGAATCCAAGATTCCACTCCTGCCACCTTAACTGCAGTGGGGGTACAGAAGATTACTGAGTATGGTCCTTCCCGCAGGGAGTTCACAGATGGGGAGGTAGAGGGGAGGGACTTGACCAACATTAGATCTCCTGGTTGGAACAATTCTGTTCCCTTGTCTCTGCGACATCCTTCGGGTAGGTTTTTAGGGTTTTGTTGCTATTTTGCCAAGGAAGTTATATCCTTGACCAAGTTGGCTATTTCCTGATCAAGTAGGAGGTCATTTGTGAGAAAATGTTATCCATACAGCATTTCCTATTGACTGAACCGTATTTTGTGAGGAGAATTTCAGATTCTCTACAAGGCCATGGACAACAGAGTAGGCTATGGGAGATGAGTTTCTTGTGTTAGTTTCCTTAAGTGCCTCTTGAGTGTTTCATTTGCCTTCTCGACCTTCCCCCGAGGATTGTGGCCTCCAGGTGCAGTAAAGGTGATATTGTATCCCTAGCGCCCTGGATATTCCCTGAGTTACCGTGGCTTTAAAAGCCGAACCATTGTTGCTTTGTAAGCTTTAGGGAAGCCCAAATCTAGGAATTATTTCGTGAATTAGGAGTGTAACCACTTTCTGAGCCTTCTCCTTCTTGCAAGGGAAGGCTTCTATCCAATTTGTAAAGGTATCAACACAGACCAACAAGTATTGAAATCCCCTTGACTTAGGCATATGGGTGAAGTCTAACTGCCAGTCCTCTCGAGGATAGTGCCCTATTCTTTGTTCCCCCAGAGGGGCCTTACAGTGGACCAAGGGATTATTCCTTTGGCCCACCTCACAGGCTTTGACTACTTGTTGGATGGTCTGGAGGAGATCTGGCCCTGTAAACAGGGATTTGGCCATTTGATGAGTGTTCGCAATACCCATATGAAAAGTTTGGTGGAGGGTCTTAAGTATTTTCCACTGGCTGGCTTCAGGTATGAGTACCTTTCCCTCTTCTGTCGTTAACCACTGCAAGGGGAGAAAACTATGCCTCTGTGAAAGTCCCCATTCTGTTTTGGTTGGGGAATACTAGGGCTAAATCTCTTAGAGGGGGTTGTTCCATACCAAGGGTCCTTCCATAGGTATTTCTAATGGGAGGTTCTGCCTGGCGGCAATTTTGGCCTCAGCGTCTGCCCGACAGTTTTCTTCTGCCTTTTCTCCTTCACCTTTTTGATGGCTTCAGCAGTGTAAGACTGCGACCTCCTTGGGTTTTTGCACTGTGTGCAATAACTCCATGATTCCCTTGTGGTATTTAATGGGGGTTCCCCCATAGATTAGGAACTCACTTTCTTTCCATATTGCAGCATAGGCATGTAGGATTAGATAAGCATACTTGATATCTGTATACACATTTATTCTTTTTTCCTCTCCCAGTTCTAAGGCTTAGGTAATTGCCACTAGTTCTGCTAACTGGGTGCTGGTCCCTGGGGGAAGAGGCTTACTTTCCAGTACTGTTACATCATTAACTATGGCATAACCTGCCCTTTGTATCCCATTCTCCACAAATGAACTTTCGTAGGTATATAGGTTAAGGTCAGGATTAGCTAAAGGGACTTCTAAGAGCTCCTCTTGGGTGGCATAAGTCTGGGCTATGATTTGTTGGCAGTCATGCTCGATTGGTTCCCCATCCTCTGGGAGAAAAGTAGCAGGGTTGAGGGCCACACACGTGTGTATTTGAAGCACTGGTTCCTCAAGGAGTAGCACCTGGTATCTAAGCAGGCAGTTGTCTGACAGCCATAAATTTCCTTTGGCACCTAGTATGCCATTTACATTATGAGTACTCCAGACGGTGAGATCCTTTCCTTGTATTATTTTGATAGCCTCTGATACTAAGCTGGCCACTGCCACAACTACCTGTAAAAAGTGAAGCCAGCCTTTTGCTACTACATCAGTTTCCTTACTTAGGTAGGCCACTGGTTGTGGTGTTGTCCCGTGAGTCTGAGTAAGGACTCCGAGAGCCATTCCCGCTCTCTCTGTAACGTATAAAGAGAAGTTTTGTCCTGTGGGAAGGCTTAAAGCTGGAGCTTGTACTAGGGCCTGCTTTAAGGTTTTGAAGGCTGTTTCTGCCTCTGGTTCCCATTCTACTAGATGAGTATTTGCCCTCTGAGTCTCCTTAATTAGAGTATAGAGCAGCCTGGCCATCTCACTGTATCCAGCCCATAGTCGGCAAAAGCTCGTGATCCCAAGGAACCTCCGCAACTCTTTTAATGTCTTAGGGCAAGGACAAGCCAGTATAGGCTGTATTCGTTCTTTGCTGAGGGCCCTGGTTCCTCTGGCTAAGTTTAGCCCTAGATATTTGACTTATTGTAGGCATATCTGGGTCTTCAATTTAGATGCCTTGTACTCTTGCTTAGCTAGAAAGTTCAAGAGATCTAGAGTAGCCTGCTGGCATGAGGATTCCAAACTGGTAGCCAAAAGTAAATCATCCACATACTGAAGGACCAGAGTGCCTGGACTTGAGAAGTGGCCTAGATCTTGGGCCAGTGCCTGACCAAACAGATGAGGGCTATCCCTAAACCCTTGAGGTAAGACTGTCCACGTAAGTTGGGAAGTGTGGTCTGTGGGATCCTCAAAGGCAAAGAGAAACTGGGAGTTAGAATGCAGGGAAATGCAGGTCGCATCCTTGAGGTCCAGAACAGTGAACCATTCTGCTTCCTCTGGTATTTGAGAGAGCAGGATATAGGGGTTGGATACAACTGGATATAGAGGAATTACTGCCTCATTGATAAGTCTAAGATCTTGCACTAGTCTCCACTGACCATTCAGTTTTTGTACTCCTAGAACTGAGGTGTTGCAGGGACTGCTGCATTTTCTTACTAAGTCTTGAACTTTTAAATGTCTGACAATGTCCTGTAATCCTTTATGAGCTTCAGGCCTTAAGGGATATTGCCTTTGATAAGGAAAAGTGGTGGGGTCTGTTAGCCTGATTTGGACTGGGCGGACATTTTTTTGCCCTTCCGAATTGTCCTTCCAGTGCCCAGACTTCAGGTTGATTCCGTCCTCAAGTAGGGGACAGCAAATGGGTAACTTGTTCCCCATATTCATATAGATAATAGCTCCAGCTTTGGCCAATATGTCCCTCCCTAATAAGGGTGTGGGACTTTAAGGCATAACAAGAAAGGCATGTGAAAAGAGCAAAGTCTCCCAATTACAACTAAAGAGGTGGGAGAAATACCTGGTTACAGGCTGTCCCAAGATTCCTCGGATAGTAACAGACCTTGGGGTCACCGTCTGGGGCAGAAGATTAACACTGAGAAGGTCACACTAGTGTCCAGGAGGAAGTCAATTTCCTGGCCCTCAGTGGTTAAACTTAGTCAGGGCTCAGTGAGGGTGATGGCATAAGCTGGCGCTTGCCCCAGGCATCCTGAGTCCTGTTGTTGGAGCATCTGGTTGGGGACTTCTGGCCCAGAGAACCTTTGTCCTCTGGGGCAGTGTGCCTTCTAGTGATTGCCTTGGCATAGTGGACATGGGCGAGGGGGCAGCTTGTTTCTCATTGGACAATCTTTTTTAAAGTGTCCTTGCAAATCACACTGATAACAAGCCCTACCAGGTGATTGGCCTGCTCCGTTTTCTGGCCTCTCTGAACCACCAAGGTTTGTTTGTCTGAGGGCCATGACTAAGGCTGCGGCCTTTCTTTGATCTCGCTTTTCCTTTTCAGCCTGTTCCTCTTGGTTCCTATTATAGAACACTGAGGTTGCCAGGTTTCATAATGCCTCCAAATTTTGTTCAGGGCCCAGGGCTAGCTTTTGGAGCTTTCTCCTGATATCTGTGGCTGATTGGGTAATAAACTTATCTTTTAGGATCAATTGACCCTCAAGGGAGTTGGGTGACAGGGGAGTATATTTTCTTAAGGCCTCCTGTAGTCACTCAAAGAAGGCAGAAGGATTTTCTTCCTTTCCCTGAGTTATGGTGGACATCATTGAATAATTCATGGGCTTTTTCCTAATTCTCCTTAGTCCTTCTAGAACACAGGTAAACAGATGTTTACGACTCCAGTCCCCATGATCTGAGTCTAGGTGCCAGTGGGGATCCATACTGTGGACGGCTTGCTGACCGGTAGGGAATTTGTCCCTTTCTTTAGCTGTCATTCTATCATTTACTTGACTAAGATACCAGGTATCTCCAAACTCTCAGGCTGCAGCTAAAGCCACATTCTTTTCATTAAAGGCCAGGGTTTGATCTAACAATAGCATGACATCTCTCCAAGTGAGGTCAAAGGTTTACCCTAGACCCTGTAGGACAGCTATATACCTATCAGGATCATCTGAAAACTTCCCCAGGTCTACCTTGATCTGCTTTAAATCAGAGAGGGAGAAGAAGACATGTACCCAGGTTGGGCCAAATTCCCCTCCCGCTACAGCTTGAAGGGGACATAACCAATAGCCCGAGGGGTTTTGTGGTCCCTTGGAAATTTCTTTGATTGTTTCCTTCTGGGTGGGGGAAATTAGAGGAGGCTTATCATTAATAGGAAGGGGAGCTGTAGGGAGGCTAGGATATGGAGGTAAGCTGAGAGGCCCTCCTGTGGAATATAAATCACAAGCTTTGCATAGCTGTGGATTATCCTTCAGTGAAAAGAAAGCTTGGACATAAGTTATTTCACTCCATTTGCCTTCCCTCTTACAGAAAAGGTCAAGCTGCGGGAAAGCATTGTAATTTATACTTCCCTCAGGTGGCCACTTTTTCCCATCAGAGAGAGAATATTGGGGCCAGACCGTAGTGCAGAAAAAAAGAAGCCCTTCTTTTTCAGGGTTTGCAGGTCAAATTGGTCCCAATGGCTTAGGATGCATTTCAAGGGTGAGCTTGTTGATGCCTGAATGTTTCCCATCTGAAAGAAAAAACCACCCCTGGTTTTGATCTGCTTTCTGTCCCCCCCACCCAAGAACCCACAACGGTCCCTGGACCCTGCTGTTCAGAATGGTTGTGCTCACTGAAGCAACAGTGGAAATACTAGGTTTCCTCCTAGACCACAAAGAGGACCGAGGAAGGTCGGATTTAGTGGCCCTTACTGACACATTCTCGAAAACCTGCACCCTTGCCTTTCCTCTTAGATGACAAAGAGGACCGAGAAAGGTGGGATTTAGTGGCCCTTACCGAAGCATTCTCAAAAACCTGTTAGTTAAAGTCCTAAGCATTTTCTCCTGTTGGTATTGACCTTACCCTTGTGCTATAAAGATGATATGCCTCAAAATGAAGTGGAGGGCCATACCCTGAGGGAGGGAAGGGATCTCCAGGGTTGGAAGAGTGACACCTTTTGTCCTCGGTTCTCATCATATGAATAGGAAGGACATCCCCACAATTTTGGAGTCTATCATTTGTGAGGCTCCCCATATCCTAGCTTCGGGAATAACCTTTGTTAGGCCTGCTAGAATAAGGGATCCTAAAATTCCAGATAGTACCCCTCCTTCGGGCAAAGATTATGTCTTTCTGATTGGTGAGCCCAGGTGCCTAAATAAGGGAGCAGAGTCCCGAAATTTATATTAGAAATCATCCTTATAGGAGAAACTAGAAGAACACCAGGGACAGGGAGTGTTTTTTAGAATCAGGACTAGCCTCGGAAAAGAGAGGCAGGAGGAAGTTTGTCTGACAGGCGTTAGGACCCAGGAGGCAAGGGACAGGATAGATAGGATAGATGGGCTATAGATGGGTGAGTCTCGCTTGGGTGACATAACTTGGAGAGTTCCGCTCATGGCTGCAGGATCAACCAACTTTTTGTCGGACCCCAGAGCTGAATGGCTTTCCTCTCTGTCAACCCCTGGCTCAGCCCAGAAATGCAGGAAAAGCAGAAGCTGGTTGCAGGCAAACCAATACTCCCGACTCCAAAGAGTCAGGGGTTGTTAGAGAGCCCTTTCCCAGAAAGTCTGACACCCATGTCTTAAGTCCAGCAGCCAAGCTAGTTGCTTTTAACTGGCTGACAGATGCCGGGTGTTTAGTCCCTGAATTCTAAGGAAAAATAGGACAGAATAGGAAGCGAAAGGGGTCTGATGGTAATCACCGCATGGCAATATCTCGGACGGGCCCGCAAGATGTGTCTGGAGTTGGTTCCTACCAGTGGGTTCATGGTCTTGCTGACTTCAAGAATGAAGCTGTACGGCCGGGCGCGGTGGCTCAAGCCTGTAATCCCAGCACTTTGGGAGGCCGAGACGGGCGGATCACGAGGTCAGGAGATCAAGACCATCCTGGCTAACAGGGTGAAACCCCATCTCTACTAAAAAAATACAAAAAACTAGCCGGGCGAGGTGGCGGGCGCCTGTAGTCCCAGCTACTCGGGAGGCTGAGGCAGGAGAATGGCCTAAAACCCGGGAGGTGGAGCTTGCAGTGAGCTGAGATCCGGCCACTGCACTCCAGCCTGGGCGACAGAGCGAGACTCCATCTCAAAAAAAAAAAAAAAAAAAAAAAAAGAATGAAGCTGCAGACTTTTGCCGTGAGTGTTACAGCTCTTAAAGGTGGCACGGACCCAAAGAGTGAGCAGCAGCAAGATTTATTGTGAAGAGTGAAAGAACAAAGCTTCCACAGCATGAATGGGGAACTGAGCAGATTGCTGCTGCTGGCTGGTGTGGCTGGCTTTTATTCCTTTATTTGTCCCTGCCCATGTTCTGTTTCTGTCCTATCAGAGTGCCCTTTTTTCAATCCTCCTCATAATTGGCCTCTTTTAGACTCCTGCTGATTGGTGCATTTTACAAACCTCTTGTAAGACAGGAAAGTTCCTGATTGGTGCGTTTTACAAACCTCTTGTAAGACAGGAAAGTTCCTGATTGGTGCATTTTACAAACCTCTTGTAAGACAGGAAAGTTCCCCAAGTCCCCACTTGACCCAGAAAGTCCAGCTGGCCTCACCTCTCGCCAGGACCTTATTAAAATGATACTAAAGGATTTTTTTTTTTTTAAAATCAATCCACAATACATAAGATAGGAGCAGGGCTTCCGGGGACAAGAGTTATAAAAGTTCTGACTGAAATTTGATGAAGGAGAGAAAAGTCATGAAATAGTGTGGAGAAAGCACAGCCAAGAAGTCAGTAGAATAAGATGCTTTGAAAAGGGACCCAATTAGCCCTGCAAAACCTCTGAGAAATTTAGGACTTGGAAACACTAAGCAAGCAAGAGAGTGGGACCTGGGGCTTAAAAGGAAAGAATTAACTTAAAGTTTGTATCAAGAATTAAGTCAACAAGTCTACTCTTACAAGCATAATGTCTGTAGTTTTGGTGTTTCTCCATCTTCTAGGAAAAAATACAACAACAACAACAACAAAACTAAAAAAATAGAGTTATCTTCTAAGAAATTGAACACATGATCTGGAAGCATTATGGAAATTAGAAAGGAAGTTCACATTTAAGTACCAAGTCCTGTGTATTCTGGAGTTTGTATCACTTAGGATGACTTTATTTATAGGTATCAGAAATCTCTAATTCTAAAAATATGGAGATGTGATATCTTACATGTTTGAATGTACAGTGACTAGGATTTTCTAATTCTATGGCTGAATGACACCATCAAGGGCCCAGCATCATTCCACCTCTCTGTCCTGTGCTCTTCATACCCCAGGGAATATATTCGTAGACTTGAAAACATCTACAGAAAAGAAACTATATTTTCTTTTGTCTTTTTTTTTTAATTTGAAAAACTTTTTCCAGAAGTTCCCAATGGTTTTACTCCATGTTTTTGTTTTTGTTTTTTGAGACAGGGTGTCTCGCTTTGTTACCCAGGCTGGAGTGCAGTGGTGCAATCTTGGCTCACTGAAACCTCTACCTCCTGAGTTCAAGTGATCGTCCCATCTCAGCCTCCTGAGTAGCTGGGATTACAGGTTTGTGCCACTACCCAGCTAATTTTTTAAGAATTTTTTGCAGAGCCTCTGTCTCACTATATTGCCCAGGCTGGTCTCGAATGCCTGAGCTCAAGAGATCCTCCCACCTCAGCCTCCCAAAGTGCTGGGATTACAGGTGTAAGTCACCATACCTGGCCCTCCATGTTTCATTGACCAAGATTGCAACACAAGCTGATGCCTAAACAAACCACTGGCAAGAGGAATTGGAATTCTCGTGTATTCGTTTAGCCAAATCAGGATTTACCCTTGAGTTAAGAACAGGTTCACCTAGCCAGGCAGAAAAGTGTGAACACCTGAACCCAAAGAAGGATTATGTTAGCAAGGGAAAAACTAAAAATGAATTCTGGGTAAGTATCCAACAATGTCTGTTTTCCAAAGTATATGGTCTACTTTTCATCCATTCACACTAAGGCAAACCTCCTAATTGACAAAGCTCTGCCTACAAATACTGAGTTCCCAGTCAGGTTTCTATTGCATCATTTAAAAATAAAAAACTGGGCTGGGCACAGTGACTCATGCTTGTAATCCCAGCACTTTGGGAGACTGAAGAGGGGCGGATCACTTGAGGTCAGGAGTTTGAGACCACCCTGGCCAAGATGATGAAACCCTGTCTCTACTAAAAATACAAAAATTAGCCAGGCATGGTGGTGAGCACTTGTAGTCCCAGCTACTCGGGAGGCTGAGGTGGGAGAAACACTTGAACCCGGGAGGCAGGGGTTGAAGTGAGCCGAGATCATGCCACTGCACTCCAGCCTGGGTGACAGAGTATTATTCATCTCAATAAATAAATAAATACAAATAAAAACTGGCAAGCAAAGCTCATAGGATGTTGACAGAAAGCCTGCAATGTGGAAGTACTTCCACTTTCAGCCTTAATGTAGGAAAAGGACTGATACTGGACAAGACTTCCCATTACACGCAGCTGTCAAACTTGGAAAAAGAAACAAGTCCTTTTAGACATCGGTCAATAGGAAGCACAGAACTGTGATACCAGATGACAGGGAAATGATGCAAGATTCACAATCACTTCAGCACTTTGTGTGGAAACACTTTCCTGCATGGTGATGTCTCTGAGCTGAGGAGACATATCAGAGAGAAAGAAACTGCACAGAAAAGAAACTCCAGGCCAGGTGCAGTGACTCAGACCTGTAATCCCAGCACTTTCTCAGGTCAAGGCAGGCACAGTGCTTGAGGTCAGGAGTTTGAGACCATCCTGACCAACATGGTAAAATCCCATCTCTACTAAAAATAAGAAAATTAGCCAGATGTGGTAGCGTGCACCTCTAATCCCAGCTACTCAGGAGGTGGAGGTTGCAGTGAGCCATGGAGGTTGCAGTATCACTACTGTACTCCAGTCTGGGTGACAGAATGAGACTGTCTCAAAAAAAGAAAAAAAAATTAGCTGATTGCAGTGGCATGCGCCTATAATCCCAGTTACTCAGGAGGCCGAGGTGGGAGTATTGCTTTAGCCCAGGAGGCTTAGGCTGCAGTAAGCCAAGATTGTGCCATTGCACTACAGTGACAGAGTGAGTGATAGAGTGAGATTCTGTCTCAAAAAAAAAAAAAAAAAGAGAGAGAGAGAGAAGGAACTCCAGAAATATGCTCAGGGAAAGACTCCATGAGTCTAGGCAAAGTATTTTATCTAGCTCTAAGCTTTCTTTTGTGAACACTTGATATTAAATCCTACATGGCCCTGACCAATAAGCCCTTGAAAATTGGCAGAGGGCTGGGTGTGGTGACTCACGCCTGTAATCCCAGCACTTTGGGAGGCTAAGGCAGGAGGATCGCTTGAGGTCAGCAGTTAGAGACCAGCCTGGCCAACATGGTGAAACCCTGTCTCTACTAAAAAATACTAAAATTAACTGGGTGTGGTGGCATGTGGCTGTAATCCTAGCTACTTGGGAGGCTGAGGCATGAGGATTGCTTGAAACCAAGAGGTGGAGGCTGCAGTGAGCCAAGATCGTGCCACTGTACTTCAGCTTGGGTAACAGAACAAGAGCTTGTCTCAAAAAAAAGAAAAGAAAAAGAAAAAGAAAGAAAACTTTCATGTGGGTAATGATACTCCTGACATCTTGGGCATAAAAATATTGCTTTGAACCATATATGTTTTCCCCAAAGCCTAAACCTCAATACATGGACACCATGTAAAGATTACGGGGAAGGTAAATTTCTACTATTAGGTATCTAACTTTATTCCAACTACAAAAGGAGATAAATTATAAGATTAATAAGTAATTTAGTTCTACTTCTGCCACTTTGAATGGAAAAGAAAAAAATAAGTAATTTAGGATGTTATTGGATACAACTATGATTGACAAAGAAAGTGTATTTCAAGGAAGTAAAGGGAGACAAGCTTTGTATTTATTATTATTATTTGAGATGGAGTCTTGCTCTATCGCCCATGCTAGAATGCAATGGCGCGATCTCAGCTCACTGCAACCTTCTCCTCCCAGGTTCCAGCAAATCTCCTGCCTCAGCCTCCTGAGAATCTGGGATTACAGGTGCCCACCACCACACTCAGCTATTTTTTGTATTTTTAGTAGAGATGGGGTTTCACCATGTTGGCCTGGCTGGTCTCAAACTCCTAACCTCAGGTGATCCACCCGCCTTGGCCTCTCAAAGTCCTGGGATTACAGGCATGAGCCACTGTGCCAAGCCTAGGAAGAAAAGTTTTTTAAAGGAAAAATGAGGAGTATCACTGACTAAAAGGATCAATAATGAGCGTGAGGCCAGTCAGTGTTTGGACAAGCAGTTGCTGGACAGGTGTCCTCACAGAAATGTTTTGTTTTGCAAGATTGCTATGGCCTTTGGGCAAGGTTGTCATTTTTGCAGTCTCTTACTGTAATTCTTGTTATCAGACATTTGTGCATGAGAATCTTGCTTTCATGACTTTCTGAGGCTCTATTCATCAGGGTTTTGTTGTTTGGCTTTTTTTTTTTTTTTTTTTTTGAGACAAAGTCTTACTTTGTCACCAAGGCTGGAGTGCAGTGCCACAATCATAGCTCATTGAGCTTTCACTTCCTAGGCTCAAGCCATCCTCCTCAGCCTCCCAAGTAGCTGGGACTACAGGCATGTGCCACCATGCTGGCTAATTTTTCTGTTTCGTATAGATAGGGTTTTACCATGCTGCCTAGGCTGGTCTTGAATCCTGGAATCAAACGATATGCCCGCCTTGGCCTCCCAAAGTGCTGGGATTACAGATGTGCACCACTATCCCCGGCCTTGTCAGGGTTTTTAACAGAAGTGACTCCATTATGATTCTGACAGCTTTCACACTTTGTCCTTTGAGTTGGTGTCCGGGGAAGTGAATCACAATCTCTCCTATGTAGTCTGTTTTGATGCCCCCTAACAAAATTGCTCCATCTGAAGTCAACAGTCTGTTGTGAGACTTTGTACTACTTGATCTTTCTACAACAGTTGACATAGCTGATCAAACTATTTCATGAAGCATTTTATCTTCTAACCTTCATGTAATTATTCTCTAAAGCATTTTCTCCTTCTTGTCTTACCATTCCTTTGTCATGTCCTTAACAGAAATTCCCACTCTCCCCACAAACAAACAAAATCCCCAAAACGTGAGTGTCCTTGTGGGTTGTGTTTTGTTTTTTGGTCCCTTTCCTGTCTTCCTGAATGACCTTGTTCATAGCCTCTGCCACATGGAGGGCCTAATTACTCCCAGGTCTGTATCTCTAGATACATATTTCTAACTGACTACCCGATATCTTTGCCTGGGTGCCCTGCAGGCATCTCAAATTTAGAATGCCCAAAGCTTATCTTCCATTCCGCCTCTTCCAAAACCTACCCCTCCCCCTTCATTCTCTATCTCAGGGAGTGGTACCCCTCTCCACCCAGGAACCCAAGCCAGAAACCTGGGTCTCATCCTCAACTCCTGTCTCTGTCTGCTCAATGCACTGTTAAGTTCTCTTAATACTACTTTAGAAATGTTTCTATGGAGGCCAGGTGCAGTGACTCATGCCTGTAATCCCAGCACTTTGGGGGGCCGAGGCAAGTGGATCACTTGAAGTCAGGAATTCCAGACCAGCCTGGCCAACATGGTGAAACTCCATCTCTAGTAAAAATACAAAAATTAGCCAGGCGTGGTGGTGGGTGCCTGTAATCCCAGCTACTCGGGAGGCTGAGGCAGGAGAATCACTTGAACCCGGGAGGCGGAGGTTGCAGGGAGCCGAGACCGCAGCACTGCACTGCACTCCGGCCTGGGCAACAGAGTGAGACTCCATCTCACAAAAAAAAAAAAAAAAAAAGGTTTCTTGCCTGTAGTCCCAGCTACTCAGGAGGCCGAGGCAGGAGAATTGCTTGAACCCAGGAGGCGGAGGTTGCAGTGAGCTGAGATTGTGCCACTGCACTCCAGCCTGGGCAACAGAGTGTGCATCTCAGAAAAAAAAGAAAAGTTTCTGTGATGCAACCTCTCCTCTTAGACCCCTAACCACAGCTTTTGCATAAGTTCCCATCAATATTGTTATCAGCAATAATTTGGCAGTTCTCTCACAACACTAGGCTCTCCCATCTCCAATTATTTATTTAGAATAGAGACCATCAGACTTAGGGATGTCACTATTAAGAAAGGTTTAAAAAGTGGTTTTGAGAACTAACACAGTGTTGCCTTTTAAAAAATGTTGTCAAGGCACTGAAAAACGGTGACTATTCTCACTGTCGTTTTGTAATAATAATGTAAAATGACTGTTTAACTTCAAAAAATAAAAAGTACCATAATCGCAGAAGACAGTTCTTTAAATATATTTGGCTTTTTATTTTCTTTCTTTTATTTTTGAGACAGACTGCCTAGGCTGGAGTGTAATGGCACGATCATAGCTCACTGCAGCCTCTATCCCCTAGGCTCAAGTCATTCTCCTGGTTCAGCCGCCCGAGTAGCTGGGACTATAGGCACTCACCACTATGCCTAGTTAATTTATTCTTCTTCTTCTTCTTTCTTCTTCTTCCTCTTCCTCTTCCTCCTCCTCCTCTTCCTCCTCCTCCTCTTCCTCCTCCTCCTCTTCCTCCTCCTCCTCTTCTCCTTCTCCTTCTTCTTCTTCTTTTTTTTTTTAGTAGAGATGAGGTCTCGCTATGTTGCCCAGGCTGGTTTGGAACTCCTGAACTCAAGTGATCCTCCTGCCTCAGCCCCCCCAAAGTTTTGAGATTTGTCCTGAGGTTGACCAGCCACATCCTTGCCCTGAGTCTGAAGATCTTTTAGAACCCTTGAGAAATTCCTCAGCTGTCCGGGCATGATGGCTCACATCTGTAATCCCAGCTACTTGGGAGGCTGAGGCATGAGACTTGCTTGAACCTGGGAGGCAGAGGTTGTAGTTGAGTGAGATTGCACCACTGCACTCCAGCCTGGGTGACAGTGTGAGACGCTGTCTCAAAAAAAAAAAGAAAAAAGAAAAATCCCTCATCTTTGTGATAGACTATTTTAGAACAGAAAAGAATTAATAAATGAGGAAAGTGTTAGCATCTTATTTTATTTATTTACACATCTGTCTCATTGAATTCTAAACTTTCTTGAGGGTACGGACTTCTATCTTACTGAGTTTTGTGTTTTTCACCAAGCAAAATTACTTCCAGTCTGCAATTCTCCTGCTTCAGCCTCCTGAGTAGCTGGGACTACAGGCAAAAAAGTTTTGGTTTTTTGTTTGTTTGTTTGTTTTTTTGAGATAGAGTCTCTGTCGCCCAGGCTGGAGTGCAGTGGTGTGATGTCGGCTCACTGCAACCTCAATAAATGTTTACTGAATTGATTTGAAATTTCAACCGGGACAGTATAATTCAAAATCATTAAACTTTTGGTATCTGATAACCTGGTTTTGGATTCTGACTCCACTATTCACTTGCTATGTGACCTGGGGCAAGTTGCCTAAACTCTCTCTGTAATTTCCTCAACTCAAAAATAGATTAAATGAGATAATGAATAATATGCTGGGTGCGTAAGTGCTATTTATATAGTGAGTATTTACTGAGCTCCTACTATGCCTTAGATTTTAGGCAGGTGCTGGTGATAGTGAAGAAAATATGCAGGAGCCGGGTGCAGTGGCTTATGCCTGTAATCTCAGTACTTGGAGGCCAAGGTGGGGAGATTGCTTGAGTTCAGGGGTTCAATACCAGCCTGGGCAAAGTGTTGAAACATCATCTCAAATACAGAAAAAAAAAAAAAAATTAGCCAGGTGTGGTGTCATGTACCTACAGTCCTAGTACTCAGGAGGCTAAGGTGAAAATCACTTGAGCCTAGGAGGTTGAGGCTGCAGTGAGCTGTGATTGTACCACTACGCTGCAGCCTGGATGGCAGAGTGAGACCCGCTGTCTCAAAAAAAAAAAAAAAAAAAAAGAAAGAAAGAAAGAAAGAAAAGGAAAGGACAGGGAAATGTAATATGCAGGGCTCCTGGGGAGACAGCCATAAAACAAATAACCACATAAATAAATTCATTACACATTGTGATAAGTACCATGAAAAAAAGTTAAGAATTCAATGAAAGGTTGTGAGAGGAGGACCTGATTTAGAAAATCATGAAAGGATTCCCTGAAAAGGGGACACTTAAGCTGAAACTTAAAGGATGGGGAGGTTCTCTATTTCCCCACTCCCCAACTCATTCCTCAACACTTTTTTTTTTTTTTTGTGAGTGTGACAGAGTCTGCCTCTATTGCCCAGGCTAGAGTGCTATGATGCGATCCCTGCTCACTGCAACCTCCGCCTCCTGGGTTCAAGCAATTCTGTGCCTCAGCCTCCCGAAGCTGAGATTACTGGTGCCCACCACCATGCCTGGCTAATTTTTGTATTTTTAGTAGAGGCAGGGTTTCACCATGTTGGCCAGGCTGGTCTTGAACTCCTGACCTTGTGATCCACCTGCCTTGGCCTCCCAAAGTGCTGGGATTACAGGCGTGAGCCACCGTGCTCACCCTCCTCAACACTCTTTAGTCTGGTTTCCATCTCTCTATCTAAATAGCTCTTGCTAAGGTCACCAATGGCATCCAAATTACTATGTACATCAGTCCTCTACATGACCTCTTAGCTGCGCTTAACACAGTTAATCATGCTCTCCTTCTTGAGAAGGTCTTCCCTTGGCTTCTCTAATAATAAATGCCTTCTGATCTCTTCCTTCCTCTCTGGTTACCTCGTCAGTTGTCTTTGAAGGTTCATCTGCCCCAACTCATTCATTAAATGTTCCCCAAGTCTTAGTCTCAGGTTCACTTTTTTTCTGTCAATCTAAATAACAGAGAGAGTCTCTGTAAGAGAAAAAGATATGTGGTAAATTATGTGCATATCCAGGGAGGTTTAAAGAAAGATAAAGATATTTAAAGGAAAAATGAGAAGGATAATTGTTTTGAGATAATTGTCCTTGGCTACAAAGATCAATAACAAAAGTGATGCCAGTCCAAAGTCATACAGGCAGTTGCTGGGTAGATGTCCTTGTAGAAGTATCTTTTGTGTACAGTTGGGAGGGCCTTTATGCAAGGTTGTGGTGTTTGCAAAGTATTTTGTGATAGTTTTTGTTATTAGACGTACAAGTGTGAGAAACCTCTTTCTATAGCCTTCCTCAGCTCTTTTTGTCTGAGTTTTTTTTTTAACACTAGTGACTCCATTTTGATTTTGACAACTTCCATACTTCTTACTCTCGACTTTGTGAAGGTTGCAGATGCCAAAATGAATTGCTTTTGTCAGACACAAACAAAATAGAGCCAGGAAGGTTGAAAGGAGAGGAGGCCTATGCTTACATGTCTTAAGAATTGTTTCCAAGGACGTTCAAAAAGCTCTTTTGCATCTTTCAAGCATCTCCTGATTTGATAAGGTTTATCACTAGACTTTTTTTTTTTTTTTTTTGAGATGGGGTCTCATTCTGTCTCCCAGGCTGGAGTGCAGTGGAGTGATCTCGACTCACTGCAAGCTCTGCCTCCCAGGTTCATGCCATTCTCCCACCTCAGCCTCCCAAGTAGCTGGGACTACAGGCACCCGCCACCACCTCCGGCTAATTTTTTTTATTTTTATTAGAGACGGGGTTTCACCATGTTAGCCAGGATGGTCTTGATCTCCTGACCTTGTGATCCACCCACCTTGGCCTCTCAAAGTGCTGGGATTACAGGCGTGAGCCGCCGCGCCCGGCCTATCACTAGACATTTTTTTAGGACTGCTATAATTCAGGTAAAATGTTCTCAGAACACTTACGCAGTAAGCCATCTCCACCAATGAACTGACAACTCTGGCTTTGAGCCTCTAGAAACAATGATCTGTTTCTAAGCAGTTTATATAAATTTCTTTTTTGTTAATAAAAGCTTCCCTTCCCTCACTGAGTGCACTGGAGGCTTGCCATTTCCTGCATTCTGGGTTATAATCCTTATTTCTATTCTCAAGTAAACCCAACAGGTTTAGAGATAATTTTCTCTTGCTTTTTTTTTTGAGAGACAGTCCCACTCTGTCACCCAGGCTGGAGTGCAGTGGTGCGATCTCGGC
>NW_012110919.1:6620068-6632745 GCF_000951035.1 Colobus angolensis palliatus
CCGTGTTAGCCAGGATGGTCTCGATCTCCTGACCTCGTGATCCACCCCCCTCGGCCTCCCAAAGTGCTGGGATTACAGGCGTGAGCCACCGCGCCTGGCCAATTTTTGTATTTTTAATAGAGACAGGGTTTCACCATGTTGGCCAGGCTAGTCTCGAACTCCTGACCTCAAATGATCCACCTGCCTTGGCCTCCCAAAGTGCTTGCTAGGATTACAGGCATGAGCCACCACACCCGGCCGTTTTTTCTTTTCTCTTTTTTTTTTTGAGACAAGGTCTCACTCTGTCATCGAGGCTGGAGTGCACTGGTGATGAGACAGGATAGTTCCCTTGACCCCCTTGGTGGGCAGGAAGTGGAGTGACTGGTTTCACTAAGCCCACTGCTGGCCACTCCTCATGGGAGGGAGTGTGCGAGGGAGCGAGTGTGGGAACCGGAGTGAACAAACGCTGGAACCAGCCAGTTGCTCTTTTCTGGTGGGAGGAGGCTCTATGTGGGCCCCGCAGCATCCAAGCATATTACAACCAATGCTCTTTCTGCTCTGCCGTCCAGGGATGGCCAAGTGCCAACCAGCTCAGTGGAGGGTCAGGGTGGCAGTCCCTATGCTCTCAGAGGCTTCCTGGTTCTTGTCTGGCGTCTAGGAAGAATCCGGTCACATGAACTGGTTGAAAGGTAATGAATGCAGAAGACTTTATTGAGTGGTGGGTGGCTCTCAGCGGAAAGGGAGGCTGCAAAGGGATAGGAAGGTGATCTTTCCCTGAAGCCCACCCATCTCTGGCCAGGCCCTTCTCTGAAGCTGTACGTCCAAAGTTAGCTGCATCTACTCTCTGACACTTAGTTGTTTCTTTGCTTGCCACTCAGCCGCTTGTGTTGCCTTGTCAGCTGAAGTCTTTTATGGGCACAGGATAGGGGTGGGGCAGGCCAAAAAAGCAATATTTGGGCAGAAAAATGGGGTCAGCTGTTTTCACTTAGGGCCATGGTTCCAGGCTGCAGGGTGGGGTTTAGCTGGGAGCCTGGCCCTTCTGTAACAGTGTGATCATAATTCATGGCAGCCTTGACTTCCCCGGGGTCAAGCAATCCTCCCACCTTAGCCTCTGAGTAGCTGGGACTACAGGCACATGCCACCACGCCCAGATGATTTTTTAACTCCTTGTAGAGAGGAGGTCTTGCTTGGTAACCCAGGCTGGTCTCTGACTCCTGGCTTCAAGTGATCTTCCTGGAGGGCTGGGATTACAAGTGTCAGAAACCATGCCTAGCCTCTAGTGTCTTTTTTTTTAGGTTGACAATTTACATTGTCCAATAGTCACTCATGTAGTTTTAAAATTTCTAGTAGCCACATTTTAAAAAGTAAAAAGAAACAGGTAACAATCAATCTTAATGATGTTTTTATTTAACCCTATATAAAAATTATCATCTCAACAAGTAATAAATATAACATTATTGAGAGACTTTAGTATTTTTGTATTCAGTTTTTGTAATTCAGTGTGTATTCTAAATTATGGCATAACTCAATTTGGACTAGCAGCATTTTTTTTTTTTTTTTTTTTGAGACAGAGTCTTGCTCTGTCACCCAGGCTGGAGTGCAGTGGCAGGATCTTGGCTCACTGCAACCTCTGCCTCCCAGGTTCGAGCAATTTTCCTGTCTCAGTCTTCCGAGTAGCTGGGATTACAGGTGCCTGCCACCACGCCCAGCTAATTTTTTTGTATTTTTAGTAGAGACAGGGTTTCACCATGTTAGACAGGATGGTCTCGGTCTCCTAACCTCGTGATCCGCCTGCCTTGGCCTCTGAAAGTGCTGGGATTACAGGCATGAGCCATGGCGCCCAGCCTCAACTATTCTTTTGATCTCCAGTTCCTTATAGTTATCCACCTTCTTCACAGCTCCAGTTTAATGCCCCAAGACACCTCAGACTCAGCATGTCTCACATCTAACTCATAATCTTCCCTTTCAAATCTGAAATGTTTTTCTATCGCTGTCATTGACATTACATTACCAGTCAATCCAGTTTCACCAGCACACACCTAAGGGGCTTCCTTGATATCTTCTCTCTCAAATCCCTTATACAATTCATCACTAAGTCTTATCCATTTTATCTCCCACATATCTCTTAAATCTATTCATTTTTTTGGTCATACCCATCATCATTCCCTTTCAAGCCACTGAGCTGATCTCCCTGCTTTCATTCTGGCCACCCTCAACTCTACTCTGTACACCGCAGTCATGGTGATCTTTTTTTTTTTTTGAGACAGAGTCTCGCTGTCACCCAGGCTGGAGCGCAGTGGCATGATCTCGGCTCACTGCAAGCTCTGCCTCCCGGGTTCACGCCATTCTCCTGCCTCAGCCTCCTGAGTAGCTGGGACTACAGGCGCCCGCAACCACGTCCGGCTAATTTTTTTTATTTTTAGTAGAGATGGGATTTCACCGTGTTAGCCAGGATCGTCTCCATCTCCTAACCTCGTGATCCGCCCACCTCAGCCTCCCAAAGTGCTGGGATTACAGGCATGAGCCGCCGTGCCAGGCCCATCGTGATCTTTTCAAAATCTAATCATGTTAATTGCAAATCTCATCAGATCAGGTTAACTGTCTCCTCACCATTAAAATACTTAAGGGAACTGGACACAGTGGCTCATCCCTGTAATCCCAGCACTTTGGGAGGCTGAGGAGCGTGGATCACCTGAGGTCAGGAGTTTCAGACCAGCCTGACCAATATGGTGAAACACTGTCTCTACCAAAAAATACAAAAATTAACTGGGTGTGGTGGCATGTGCCTGTAGTCCCAGCTACTTGGGAGACTGAGGTGGGATAACTGCTTGAACCCAGGAGGTAGAGGTTGCAGTGAGCTGACATCATGCCACTGCATTCCAGCCTGAGCAACAGAATGAGACCCTGTGTCAAAAATAAATAAAAAAGTAAAATAAAATACTTAAGAGATTTATATTGTTCTTAGGACAAAGTATAAAGCCCTTAGTGTGATCTAAAAGGCTCTGTCAGCTCTTCTACCCTTTACCTTCCTCCAAGGCTCTTACCTTTCTAGTCTCATCTCATCACACTCACTCCCTTCTCCACCTTTTTGCATTCCAGCCATACTAAATGTTTTTTAGTTCTTTAAATGTGTTATACTCCCTAGTGTTTTACAGACGAGAAAACCAAGGTTCAAAGAGATGTGAGCTGTCCAGAGTCACAAAATTATAGACAAATGATCATTCTAATATTATAATCCATGTCTCCTCTTTAAATACAATTATTTTTTCTTTACCTTCCCTTTGCCAAGAATACTCTGCCAGGTGCAATGGCTCATGCCTGTAATCCCAACACTTTGGGAGGTTGAGGCAGGTGGATCACCTGAGATCAGGCGTTTGAGACCAGCCTGGCCAACATGGTGAAAACCTGTCTCTTCAAAAATTAGCTGTGCGTGGTGGTGGGCACCTGCAATCCCAGCTATTCGGGAGGCTGAGGTAGGAGAATCTTGAACCTGGGAGGTGGAGGTTGCAGTGAGCTGAGATCAGGCCACTGCACTCCAGCCTGGCTGATAGAGTGAGACTCTTGTCTCAAAAAAGAAAAAAAAAAAATTTCTCTAAACCTTTCCTCTCCCCTTTGCCTATTTATCCTTCAGATCTCAGCCTAATTGCTACTTACTCAGGAAACCCTACTGGGCCATCCTACCTAGGCAAGTCCCTTTGTAATATGCTCTCATAGCAGCAGTTGTAAATTTGCTTTTATTAGCATCATTGCTTGATGTCTGTTTTTGTTAACTGGCTCTATGATGACAAGGATCATCTCTGTTTTTGCTCTCTAAATATTGCCAGATCTAGATTTATAATAGGCATTCAACGAATGGATGGATGAGAGAATGAGTGAATATGTCAGCCAAGCAAAGAGCAGCCCAGACAAAAGTAACAGTGAGTTTGAAATGCTCCAAGGTCAGAAAGAGCTTTGAGAGCTGGAGCTATAATAGTAAGAGAGTGGAGACACTGGAAAAGTAGGTATGGCTGGATCTTGCTGGGCATTTTAAAGGATTTTGGACACATGGCAGCTACTTCTATTTTTATTTTTGTGGTATTATGTTTGGTTTACCAACTTTTTATTCTTTATTTTTATTTTATTTTATTTTATTTTTTTTTGAGACAGAGTCTTTCTTTGCCGCTCAGGCTGGAGTGCAGTGGCACAATCTTGGCTCACTGCAACCTCTCCCCGGGGTTCAGGCGATTCTCCTGCCTCAGCCTCCCTAGTAGCTGGGACTACAGGCGCCTGCTACCACGCCTGGCTAATTTTTGTATTTTTAGCAGAGACGGGGTTTCACCATATTGGCCAGACTGGTCTCGAACTCCTGACCGCCTCGGCCTCCCAAAGTACTGGGATTACAGGCGTGAGCCACAGCGCCCGGCCGGTTTACCAACTTTTACATTGCTAGCAATCAACTAGGGAAAACAATTTAAAATCTAAATAGGGATAGATTTAGAGAGATAGATAAAGATACGCACAAGAATAAGAGAAGTAGTTTTTATTAGTATTATTGGATAGGTGCTGCCTGAACCTTTAAGACAGAGAATGTAAATTTATGCAGCTGCGGTCAGAGCTTGTGTGAGGTTTACTGTAAACCCATTGGCAAGAAGGCTCTTAAAGACATTTTTGATGCCCATGAAGCTTGGTGCCTAGTTTAAAACTAATGAAAACACCTAAACTCTCTAGGTGGACAAAGCCATATTCAGGAGAAATTGAGGAGTTGGTGCAGGCAGCCAATCACAGTCCACTTACACCACAAACTAAATCTCAAACTGCGGTTTGAACATGAGGCTCAAAACATAAGAATTAAAGAAACGGGCAAAATTCAATTAGTTTCTGGTGAAACGTCCTAAATTCAAAAGAAATGTGACCGGGAACAGAGAAAATGGGGTGTGATCTTTTGCATTAATGAGAGATACCGTGTCCCCGTGTGTCAGAACCTGTCATTCTTGTCCTGAATTGGACAGTGAGCGGAGTGTGACGGGATCCCATCCATCTCGAACCGTCCGGGGTTGAGTAGTACAAGAAACTAACACGGAACTCCAGCTTCCAAAATTCTCTCCAGTGCCTACAGAGCCTCGCGGACAGCTGTGATTGTGAATGCCAACGCAGATTTGATTAAATCTTAGATTTAAGAGATATGTGGAGTCAAGACAATAGGAAAGTGTACAAGTGAACACATTTCTTAGCCCATTTCCCCACTGCCTGTGTGATTTATAAAAACGCAAATATAAAATATTTCCGTTCCAGCAGAGACGCCGCTTGCTCCTGCGGGTTGACCCCCTCCACAGGCATCTCCAGCTGACTCTAGAGCTCAAGCTCCCCTTTAAACTTCACCCTGCGCAAGCGGATTTGCACCGGGAATGCCCGAGGCACCGGACGAAGCAGTCGGGTCTGGCCCCAGTGGAGTCCAGCCAGGAGGGGCTCCAAGCCGAGACTCCGGCACGCCCGGCCCAGAAGCTAGCAAGACACCCTCAGCTGAGTCGTCCGCCGTCCCAGCATTCCCTGCGACCTTACCATCGAGAGGCGCTTCCGGCGTGGTTGGTGTAGGCGGGTGGAGAAGGAGCGGGCCCTCGCCGCTCTGTCTCATTCCCTCGCGCTCTCTCGGGCAACATGGCGGGTGTGGAGGAGGCAGCGGCCTCCGGGAGCCACCTGAATGGCGACCTGGATCCAGACGACAGGGAAGAAGGAGCTGCCTCTACGGCTGAGGAAGCAGCCAAGAAAAAAAGACGAAAGAAGAAGAAGAGCAAAGGGGCTTCTGCAGGTAAAGAGAGTTTTATGTTTTCCCAGTCCCCTCCGGGAAAGGCTGAACGGTTTGGCTCAGGCCCGTTGAGGGGGCCGGGACGGGGGCTCCGGAGTCCCAGACTAGACTGATTCTTAGGCCTGACAGGGTGGCAAA
This sequence comes from Colobus angolensis palliatus, assembly GCF_000951035.1. Taxonomy (NCBI): domain Eukaryota; kingdom Metazoa; phylum Chordata; class Mammalia; order Primates; family Cercopithecidae; genus Colobus; species Colobus angolensis. Next base: position 6,625,968 of record NW_012110919.1, read on the forward strand.
GCCGGGCTGTAGATTCCCAGTCTGAGAAGAGGCGTCATCTCCTGTGGGACTAGAGGGTTGGTGGGGGAGAAAAGAGTGCCTGAGGTTGGCGTGTGGTATCTCTGGGGTCGCTGGGCCTGAGCCCCTGTATTACTAGAACTCAGCTCCCACGCACATCGTGGCACGGTCTTGAGATTGTGCACAGAGCACAGCCCTACCATCTTTTGCGCGATTTGGCCGCCGCCTCAAAGATCCAGTGCTGACCCGTATTGCCGCGTCTTTGCTGGTTTGCTGGAGCAAGCTAGGACATATTTTCTTTGGGGGTGGGGGTGGGGTGGGCAAATAAGATGGAGAGCACACCTCCCCCCACTATCCCGGTTCACGTTGGGGTTGTTGTTGCAGCCTGCACTTTTGGGGTGTGTGTACATCTGTGTATGCCCGCGTGCTCTTGTCATTAATTGCAGAATTTGTGGTGGTGATACGAATTTTCACCTGCCTAATCCCATAGCATCGCCAAGCTTTAGGACCTTTAGACCTGAATTTAGATGCCACTTGCAGGCAGTGCAGATAGGATATTCTGTGGCTCAGAATGGAACTTCTCAGGTCTTAACCTCTAGATCCACTGGTAAGGCAAGGAGAACTGCTGAGAGTTTACAGTTGGATGTTATGAGCTAGGAACTTAAATGTTTTCGGAAGTCTGTTTTTGCTGCACAAGTTCCTTCACCTTAAGAAAAATTATTTGTACTTGTTTCCAATTAAAATCCCCAGAGAAACAGAAAAATGGAGAAGTCGGAGGCGATTCAGATGGAATTGAGAGAGGTCAAAGAGAGCTAATCTTCATCTTTCTGAAATTTTGATTAGATGGAAATGGAAGGAGAGTTGTAGCGTTGCTGGAACTCTTCCAGAGCAAAATTTATTACTCTGGTGGCTGTTCCTGGATTTCGAGTGAAATTCAAACACTGCTGTTCGTCTCGTAAGGTGTTCAGCTGACTGATCCTAATGTATTTTTAACAATTGTATTTCTTAATATGAATTCTCTCCAGTAGCCAGAATGTCACTTCATTTCGTGCTACCTGATACTATTACTGTTAATACATGTAACATATTGCTCCTATAGGTAGGTTGTAATCACTTCCAGAGCAGGAGCCTGGTCTTGTGTTTAGATATTTGAGCATTTTACTTTTTTAGTAATGGACTATCTTTGCCTATTTATTTTGACTTTACCCAGCCCATCGTGATATCCTTCTTCATGAAACCAGGCTGCTATTACCTATCTGGTATTTAAGTATTTGTTGAGTCTAATAGCTGACCACTATTACAAGTTAAACTACTTGAGGATAGAGACCAGTTCACACTTTTGTTTATCTTTTAGCTGCTAGTGTGTGTAATGGATATTTTGTTGAGTAAATTAATGAATGGATAGTACTGTGTACGTATGAAAGATTTTTGTCATTAAACGAATTCTGTTATGTTCACAATAATGTTTCTGTTTTTGTTTCCTGAGAAAAGGAATTGTAAGTTTTCCAAGATCATTAGAGCATGTTCTAGTGGGAAAGTGTCTGTCTTAGATTCGATTTCTGCTATTTTATTTTGATCAGCAGGGGAACAGGAACCTGATAAAGAATCAGGAGCCTCAGTGGATGAAGTAGCAAGACAGTTGGAAAGACAAGCATTGGAAGATAAAGAAAGAGATGAAGATGATGACGGTAAATGGTTAATTTGATCTTTGTGGTTAGAAAAGCTAGAAAATGTAGCTGGACGTGGTGGTTCGCACCTGTAATCCCAGCACTTTGGGAGGTCGAGGCGGGCGGATTACCTGAGGTCAGTAGTTCAAGACCAGCCTGGCCAACATGGTGAAAACCCTGTCTCTTTTAAAAATACAAAAAAAAATTTAGCCAGGCGTGGTGATGCACACCTGTAATCCCAGCTACTTGGGAAGCTGAGGGAGGAAAATTGCTTGAGCCCGGGAGACGGAGGTTGCAGTGAGCTGAGATTGCACCACTACAGTCCAGCCTGGCCAACAGAGTGAGACTGTCTCAAAAAAAAAAAAAAAGAAAGAAAAGGAAAGAAAGAAAAGCTAGAAAATGTGATATTCCTTCATCAAAATTTACCCAGATAGTCTTTTCTCTATTTCACTTGTTAGAGCCTCAATTAATGTCACAGATTAAAAAGGAAAAAGTGTTTATTAATAAGTCTTGAAAAAGTTCAGTGTGTTAATTAGCTGTTCAGATAGGACAGATCTCAAGTTTTAAAAATATACTTGGTAGAAGGCAAAGTAGTGAGTATTAGTAAGATTGAGGGATTATTTAACTAATACTTGTTGAAGAATTACTATGTACTAAGTACTTTCCTAGGTTGTTTTCACTTACATTCACATTTTAACCTCACAAAACCAAGCAAAGTAACCTACTTGTGCTTATATATTCATTTTGTTTTTTAGTAATGGACTATCTTTTCCTATTTATTTTGACTTTACCCAGCCCCTCATGGCTTTACCCAGCCATCTCATTTTACAGATAGGGAAGGGGTAGTTACATGATTTACCCAAAGTGACACAGTTATGTGTAGAATAGAGCCAGAATTTCAAACCTAGTGCCTGACTGCACGTTTGTTCTTTTACTCTCTCTCTGTCTCTTTTTTTTTTTTTTTTTTTTTCCCTTTTTGAGACCTAGTCTCACTCTGTCACACAGGCTGGAGTGTAGTGGTGTGATCTCGGATCACTGCAACCTCCCAGGCTCAACCTGCCTCAGCCTCCCAAGTAGCTGGGATTACAGGTGCCTGCCACCATGCCCAGCTAATTTTTTTGTATCTTTAGCAGAAATGGGGTTTTACCATGTTGGCCAGGTTGGTCTCGAACTCCTGACCTCAAGTAGTCTGCCCACCTCGGCCTCCCAAAGTGCTGGGATTACAGGCCTGAGCCACTGTGTCCAGCCTGTTCCTTTTACTATCTATACCAAAATTACCTCTTTTCATTCTCAAAGGATCATATAGGAGTGCACTAAGTTTTATTGTAAATTCCTTGACCCTAACTCCTTGTGGGTGTTTGGGTACAATAAAATTTTTTTTAAGACAGCAACTGCTAATTGATGTTATCAGTAAAACAGTGGAGGAAGAGACAGGTAAGAAGACTTACTTTTTTCCACCCTCTTTTGGCAGAGGAAAAATGGGCTTTCCCATTCTTTTTATTTGTGGTTGCCTGCTGCTGAGAACATCTGCTCCACTTCAAGCACCACCAGCCTAGGGTTAGGTCTTTAACCATTAGTTGGGGCTGTACTTTAATTATTGTGTTAGGGTAATGTAGAGTAGTTGTTTTCCTTTAAAGTGATATGTTCTCTGCCTTCAAGAAGCTTATAGTGAACATTTGGTGGAGAAAAATGCCAAGATTCAAGGGAATTACTAGCTTTTCCTCTTCCTTAAACCTCCATTCTACATTGGCTTATGCTTTAGATTATGAACTTATTTTGAGCTCTTCACAAGAAAATGTTTTGTAAATTCAAGGCAATATAATAGGTTGCTGTAGACCCACTATGTATACAATGTCATAATGCTTCCTGGGCCTATCAGGCTAGTTAAAAAATACTAGCTGGGTGTGATGGTTTATGCCTGTAATCCAGACAAGCCTGGGCAACATAGTGATACCCCATTTCTAACCACCCTCCACCCCCCACCAAAAAAAAATCACAGTGCTAATCTTGAAGTGTATCTTGTTCTGTTACATGTCTACAAAGTTGCCCATCAAGTTGGAAATCTTCAATGTGTTAAAGAGGATTTTAGGAGTATTTGTAGTTATTTCAGTAATCAGAGTCAGTCAATACTACTTACCTGTTGTTAGGTCTCTGAGGGAATTGAAAGGTAGTGTTTCAAAGTCTTTCTCCTAATGGAAAACGAGACCGAGTGTGTTAGCTCTCGCCTGTAATCCCAGCACTTTGGGAGGCCGAGGTGGGTGGATCACCTGAGGTCAGGCTTCAAGACCAGCCTTACCAACATGGTGAAACCCTGTCTCTACTAAAAATACAAAAAATTAGCAGGGTGTGGTGGTGGGTGCCTGTAATCCCAGCTAGTTGGGAGGCTGAGGCGGGAGAATCGCTTGAACCTGAGAGGTGGAGGTTGCTGCCAGTGGAGATTGCGCCATTGCACTTCATCCTGGGCAACAAGAGTGAAACTGTCTCAAAAAATAAGAAAAAAAGAAAACTAAAGATATGGTAGACAGACAAAACCTAGAGGTGAGAGGGTATTTGGGTACCTATAATAAAATTTATTGAAATTTGGTGGTATAATTGTGGGCTGAATGCTGAAGGAAGGCTCATTGGAAGGAATAAAACTTGAGTAAAACGAAACAAAAGAAACTGTTTTGGGTTGGGATAATGTTAAGAAAGCATTTGAAGCATTGTGGTAATACAAGCTTGCCATATGAGGTGATTGACTGAGGGAGCCTTGGAGGTTTGTTTTTTTTTTTGAGATGGAGTCTTGCTCTGTTGCCCAGGCTGGAGTGCAGTGGCGCGATCTCGGCTCACTGCAAGCTCTGCCTCCCGGGTTCACCCCATTCTCCTGCTTCATCCTCCCGAGTAGCTGGGATTACAGGCACCTGCCACCACGCCTGGCTAATTTTTTGTATTTTTAGTAGAGACGGGGTTTCACTGTGTTAGCCAGGATGATCTCGATCTCCTGACCTCGTGATCCGCCCACCTCGGCCTCCCAAAGTGCTGGGATTACAAGCAAGAGCCACCGTGCCCGGCCACCTTGGAGGATTTTTAAGAAATGTTATGAGCCAGGCACAGTGGCTGGTGCCTATAATCCCAGCTACTTGGGAGGCTGGGATGGGAGGATCTTTGAGTCTGGGGGCTTCAATGTCCTACGAAAGCACCTGTGACTGGCCGCTGCACTCCAACCTAGGTAACATAGTGAGACCCTGCCTCTTAACAAAAAAGGAATGTTATGAAATAATAATTTAGGCTTTATCAATATACAGGGTTGTTTAGAAGAGAAGGAAGTGCGTAGAAAGGCAAGGAAGAAATCATTTTGGAGGCCTCTTAGAAATAGCCCAGGCATATGGTAATGAAGATGTAAACTGGTAGTCATAAATAGGCATGGAGAGGATGGATCCATTGAACCGTAGTGTGGAAGCAGAATTCAAAAGACTTGGAGACTTGCATTCTGGAGCAGGAGTAAGGCATTAGTGGACTCTGGGAGTTTGAACTTGGATGGCAGAATGTTGGTGCTGTTGACTGAAATAGTGAAGTTGGGAAAGAGACATTGGGGGAGAGATTTGCAGGCAGAGGGTACTAAGTTTAATTTTAGATGTGCTGAATTGGAAACTGGGGTATTGGTATAAAAAGTTGACCCTGTGGGCATCTGACAATGTGCTGGAGGTAATTCATTCGATACATTTTGAGTCCGGCTCATTAACATAATTTCCCTAAAATAATAGTCACCTCTTTTTTTTTTTGAGATAGAGTCTCACTCTGTTGTCCAGGCTGCAGTGCAGTGGCACAATCTCAGCTCACTGCAACCTCTGCCTTCTGGGTTCCAGCGATTCTCCTGCCTCAGCCTCCCAAGTAGCTGGGATTACAGGTGCTCGCCACCAGTCCCGGCTAATTTTTGTATATTTAGTAGAGACAGGGTTTCACCATGTTGGCCAGGCAGGTCTCGAACTCCTGGCCTCAAGTGATCCACCCGCCTCAGCCTCCCAAAGTGCTGTGATTACAGCATTTTGTCACCCTTTTTAAGTGTATAGTTTGGTGAGTTTTGACAAAGTACGCAGTTGTGTAACTACTACCACAACCTAAAATACAGACCATTTCCATTTAACATTTCCATCTCCAGAAAAAAGTTGTGTCTCTTGTAGTCGGTTCTCTTGCACTATACCTAACCCTTGGCAATCACTGATATGTTTTCTGATCCTAGTTTTGGCCTTTCCTAGAGTATCCTGTAAATGGAATTATTTGGTATGTAGTTTTTTGTGTTTGGCTTGTTTTACTTAGGATAGTACTTTTGACAGTCATTGAGTTGTGCATATATCAATAGCACATTCCTTTTTATTGCTGAGTAGTATTCCTAATATGTTTACCCTTTTACATTGAACAATATATGGGGTGTTTACAGTTTTGGTCTATTGTGAATGAAGTTACTATGAACATTTGCATATGAGTCTATGTGTAGATATGTTTTCATTTCTCTTGTGTAAATAGGACTGGGTTGCCTATCATGGTAAATATGTGTTTAAACTCATAAGAAGCTGTCTGGTTTACAAAGTGGCTGTACTGTTTTGCATTCCTCTCAGCAATGGTTGAGAGTTTCAGGTTGTTTGTATCCTTGTAAGGACTTGGTATGTGTCTGTTTTAACATTTTAGTCTTTGATAACGGGTATGTAGTGCTTTGTCATTGTGGTTTTAATTTGCACTTCCCTGATGATACTGAGCATCTTTTCATGTTTTTATTTGCTTTTTCCTTTATCTTTGGTAAAGTGTTTGTTCACGTCTTTTGTCCATGTTTTATTGGGTTATTTGTCATCCTAATGAATTGTAATAGTTCATTGTATACTCTGGATGCAAGTTCTTTTTTTTTTTTTTTTTTTTTTGAGGCGGAGTCTCGCTCTGTCGCCCGGACTGGAGTGCAGTGGCCGGATCTCAGTTCACTGCAAGCTCCGCCTTCCGGGTTCCCGCCATTCTCCTGCCTCAGCCTCCCAAGTAGCTGGGACCACAGGCGCTCGCCACCTCGCCCGGCTAGTTTTTGTATTTTTAGTAGAGACGGGGTTTCACCGTGTTAGCCAGGATGGTCTCGATCTCCTGACCTCGTGATC
>NW_012110919.1:6633132-6639315 GCF_000951035.1 Colobus angolensis palliatus
GGATGGTCTCGATCTCCTGACCTTGTGATCCGCCCGTCTTGGCCTCCCAAAGTGCTGGGATTACAGGCTTGAGCCACCGCGCCCGGCCATTGCTATCTCTAAGGTTACAAAGATGTTCTGTGTTCTCCACAAGAAGTTTTATATATTTTTAGCTGTTACGTTTAGGTCTATGGTTCATTTAGAATTAACGTTTCTAGATAGTGCAAGGCAAAGCTTAAAAGCTTGAGACTCTTTTTTTTTTGTAATATGGATTTCCAGTTGTCATTCAACAGATATGAATTGATTTGGGCGTAGTAGTAATACAAATAAACATACACAGCCTCTGCTGGCTGGGCCTGGTGGCTCATGCCTGTAATCTCAGCACTTTGGGAGGCTGAAATGCGATTCGAGACCAGTCTGGGCAACTTAGTGAGACCTTGTCTCTGCAAAAGATTAAAAAATATGAGCCGGGTATAGTGGTGCGTGCCTGTAGTCTCAGCTATTCAGGAGGCTAGGGTGGGAGGATTTCCTGAGTCTGGGAGATTGAGGCTGCAGTGGGCTGTGATCCTGCCACTGCACTCCAGCTTGGGCAATAGAGGGAGGGAGACCCTGTCACAGAAAAACAAAAAAAACCAACCATCTCTACCTATGAAGAATATGCTGGGATACTATGAAGAAAAGACATGTAAAAGCACAAATTGCAACATGGTATAAAGGTTGGAACTATAAACATATACAGATTAATATTCAGATCCTGGCTCTTCTACCATCCTGGCACAAAGGTCTATAAATGTTTTTCTGTACTGAATACAGACATTGGACATTAAATAAGGTAATTAGCCTCAAAAGGATGAAAGTATCCAAGAAGGACCTTTTTGTTCCATGTTAAAGATGAAGAAACCAGGGTAGAGAGAGACTAAATAACTTGCCCAAAGTCACACAGATGGAAAGATTTTTTTCGTGTATGTTTAATATTGGTTATGTATCTTGAAGTATTTGTTTTAGGTTGTGCTACATACACTAGTATAGTGCTACATACGCTAGTCACAACCTAAAACAAATACTTCGAGATACGTAACCAATTTTAGTCTGGAAAAAACTATTGTTTCTCTAGAACAGAAACTATCTTGGCCGGGCGCGGTGGCTCATGCCTGTAATCCCAGCACTTTGAGAGGCCGAGGCGGGCGGATCACGAGGTCAGGAGATCAAGACCATCCTGGCTAACACAGTGAAACCCTGTCTCTACTAAAAGTACAAAAAAATTAGCCGGGCGTAGTGGCAGGCGCCTGTAGTCCCAGCTACTCAGGAGGCTGCGGCAGGAGAATGGGGTGAACCCGGGAGGCAGAGCTTGCAGTGAGCCGAGATCGCGCCACTGCACTCCAGCCTAGGCGGCAGAGCGAGACTCCGTCTCAAAAAAAAAAAAAAAAAGTAACTTCTTATTTTTCTGTCCCTATTGCCTGGCACTTAAGAACCCAACAAGCACTTAATGGAATGAAGAAGGTTACTGTTAACATTATAGTGCATGATATGTGAATTATAATTTTTGTGGGTTTTTTTTTGTGCTTTTTGTTAGGTTTTTGGATCTAAAAATCCGTAATGAGTAAGTCAGCAATATTTGTGTTTTGGGTTTGTTGTTGTTATGATACAGGATTTCCCTCCCGTCACCCAGACTGGCGTGCGGTGGCTGGATCTCAGCTCACTGCAGCCTTGACTTCCCTGGCTCAGGTGATCCTCCCACATCTCAGCTTTTCAAGTAGCTGGGACTATGGGTGCATACCACCACACCTGGATAATTTTTTTATACTTCAGTAGAGACAGGGTTTCACCGTGTTGTCCAGACTGGTCTCAAACTCCTGGGCTCAAGTGATCCACCTACCTCGGCCTCCCAAAGTGCTAGGATTACAGTTGTGAACCCCTGTACCTAGCCTAATATTTGTATTTCTACTGTTCTCTTCTGCTTGCTAGGTTTCTGATAATTTCATAAGATTGAACATAAGAAATGGTGATTTTGAGGCTGGATATGGTGACTCATGCCTATAATCCCAGGACTTGGGAGGCCAAGGCTGGCGAATCACTTGAGGTCAGGAGTTCAAGACCAGCCTGGTCAACATGGCAAAACTCCATCTCTACTAAAAGAATACAAAAAATTAGCCAGGCATGGTGGCATGTACCTGTAATCCCAGATACTTGGGAGGCTGAGACACGAGAATCACTCAAACCTGGGAGGTGGAGGTTGCAGTGAGCTGAGATTGTGCCATTGCACTCCAGCCTGGGCAACAGAGCTAGACCCTGTCTCAAAAAAAAAAAAAGAAAAAAGAAAAGAAAAGAAATGGCAATTTTGTAAGTCAAAAATGGTCAAGTATTGGCATTTTCATATGGTTCAACCCGCATAAGTCCTAGATCACGTTACCTCCCACTTTGCTAAATTGTTGCTTTCTGTTTCTAAATTTTTTAGAGATGGTGTCTCACTATGTTGCCCAAGCTGGATTCTAACTCCTGGGCTCAAGTGATCCACCTCAGCTTCCCTAGTAGCTAGGACTATAGGCATGTGCCACCACACCTGGGAGCTGCTTCCTATGTCTTATTTCAGTGAAAGAATAAATGTAAACAAGATAAAATAAACTAATGTTTATTCATTTATTGAATAGAACAAATACTTATCTTCTTGTACTTTCTTTGTCCCTCTGCTTATGAGGTTTAAATGAACACGTACTTGAAATGTCTTTTCTTAGATGGAGATGGCGATGGAGATGGAGCAACTGGAAAGAAGAAGAAAAAGAAGAAGAAGAAGAGAGGACGTTAGTGTCTTAAGTTAATGTTAATTGATATATTAGAAGTGGTTATTCGGCCGGGCGCGGTGGCTCACACCTGTAATCCCAGCTACTCGGGAGGCTGAGGCAGGAGAATCGCTGGAACCCAAGAGGCGGAGGTTGCAGTAAGCTGAGATCATGCCACTGCACTGCAGCCTGGGCAACAGAGTGAGACTCTGTCTCAAAAAAAAAAAGTGGTTATTCACTGACAGGTTTGAAGAGTAGGTTTGAAGTTTCTTAAGGTCCTAATATATGTTAGGGAAGTAAGCTTAGGCTTAATAGAAGCAGAATTTAGTGAAACTAGTAATTATTTAGAAAATAACTGGTTTGACAATCCTGTATTTTCTTTAGCTATTAACTCAGCTAAGGGATGTCAATATGAATTGGTTGCATTTTACTGCAAGTTAGGAATGAGTTTCTAAAAGTTTTGTGATTTAAAACTTGCATAATTTAAAGAAAAATTCTGTCAAGAGTGGCAGAAGTGGTGCCACTGTGGTGGTAGGGTAAACGTCGTTTGTAATTTACCTTCCAGTTTTTAAATTATGAGATTCTTGATGAGTATTTAATGAGGAGTCCCGTTATTTAAAATGTGTGCGTATGGTGAGACTTTATTATTAACAATAAGTTTTATATTGTACTATGAGATTTGTATAAAATATCCTACTTGTTTTGAGGTTCTATAAGTGCCACAACCAAACATCATCAGGGACCTGAAAATACATTAGGGAGACTAAAGGGAGATTTCATAGTGTTGAGGAAGAAAGGTTGGGTTGAGAATGACAACATGTAAGTTTTAATCTTGGATGCCATTTGGGCTGTTGTAGACCACTGAATATCTGGTTATGCCTTCCTTTAAAATTTTTCTGGCTAAAATTTTATGAGTCAGAATTTTGGGGGCTTGATGGTGATTCCCCTGGTCTCCAGGTGTTGGTGGGATAGCCTTTGCGTTCAGGCATCCATCGTTACTAGATCCTTCTACTCTAAGAAGAGGATGTCAACTATCCTCGTAGCCTGTGAGTGTCCATGAGTCTATATTTGATGAGCACAGGATACTTGCATTCCAGGAATCTTCCAGGGGCTGTAATGTCCGATTCTTTCCATTAAAAAAAATTGTTAAAAGTTTGGCTATGAGAAATAGTATTACCTGAGAATGAATTAAGAGATACCTATTTCTTAAATTAAAAAAAAAAAAGAGATACCTATTTCTCTAAATACTCTAAAATTGCACCCTTCTGAAGGCAGACTAGCAGGGAAGAGTGTTATTAGAAGACTGTTTTATATTTGCCCTTGATAGAATTCTTCTGACAGATGTTTAAGTATGATGCCATTAACCTTTGTTGTGCTTCCTCTGAGGATGTTGCTGAATGTACTGTTCATGATATTTCTTTATGATGTACTCCCTTTTTTTTCTGCTTAGTATCAAGAATAATTGTGTTTTTTTCTGAGTATCAGTCTGTTTCATCTCAGAACCACTGTGACCTGTGCAAATAATATATATATATATATTTTAATGTTGGCTACTAAAGGGCTTAGAGCCAAATTTGTGGTTTTTGTATTGGCCTCATTTCAGGTACTATTTTATGTTCTTGTTTTGGTTTTTACTAATTTACTTTGAATGTCTCTTATTTGTTAATTTTTTATATCCTGGTAGACTTCTTGAATCATTTCTGGAACAAGCCAAATAGTATAATCATGGACAGTTCAGTGCCCTCATTTTCCTCATCTATACAGTGGGAAAATTATAAATGATAGTTAATGATAACTATAGTACAGATTATTACAGATAATTCATAGTTTTATATAATGACTTGGATGTAATACATTATAATTTTCAAAGGTTATCCAGGATTTCATCTGATGGTTCATTTTGTAGATGAGGAAACTGAGGATTCGTACTATTTAGCCATTTGTTCAAGTCACAGCTAATAAGTGGTAAAGACTAGACTTTAACTTTGATATTCTGATTACAAATTGTATATTTTTTCTCTAATGATCTTTTTAAGTCCCTTACCATGTAATTTATGCACAATATAAAAGGCATCTTTATCAGATTTGTAGATGAGATAACGTTGGAGTGATAAAATAGTTTGACAAAAATCAAGATTTCAGAAAACCAGAATTGATTATGTATGCTCTTAACTTTTATACCTAATATACTCTTGAAATAATAGTTTTTCTTATTTTATTAATATATAGTAGGTTTATATTTTCATTTTATTGCTATAGGACTTCTTATTACTTTGGTTTGTACTTGTGAAAGCCAACCTCTCTATGCTATTCCATCTCTAGTATAGTGAATGAAGATGAAAACATTAGAAGTGTGCTTTTTGCCAAGGCATGTACTGTTTAAATACATTGTGGAGTTCTGAGGAGTTAAAAATTTCTTTTTCCCATCAGCAGTAAATCAGTGAGGAGGTGGCCAGCGTGAAGTATCTTCTGCTTTTAACTGTGACAGCAAGGAGGAGGTTCCTTAAAATCAGAACATATAACAACCATTAGGAACTGAGAAAACTCTAATAAGTGCTTAATTTTATTTTTAACTACAGAAGTTAATGCTTTATTTGTATCTCACAGCAAAAGTTCAAACAGACCCTCCCTCAGTTCCAATATGTGACCTGTATCCTAATGGTGTATTTCCCAAAGGACAAGAATGCGAATACCCACCCACACAAGATGGGTAAGGATCATCAAATCACTTCCAGTTTAATTTTTGACAGTTATAGCTTAGCAATAAAGCAGATTTGACATTTCTCAGAACTTTGCTCCACTACTTTAATAAATGCTTATAAATTTGTCGTAAAGAAGATACAGTAGAAGCCTTCTTATCCAAAATGATTGTGACCAATAGCAGGTTATTGGTCATTTAAAACGTATATTAAACTGAGGATCACAAAATAAAAATTCTTGTAGATAAAGGTTGACTTAAATTTGTTTTTCACCTCTCTTGAAATTTGGATATGGATTAGTACTTTCCTCCCCGCTCATATGTATTCATAACGCGTTATCTACAATTCTATTTGGGGTTTCTGAGTGACAAAAGGGTTGATGTCTACTATATCTTTACTTTTTTTCCCTGAAACCTTTTGATAGTTCTTACCTACACTTAATTTGACAGAAGTATTTTTTGATGACTTATCCTTATTGAGATTTATCAGAGTAGTTAGTTTTCATGGAAACAGTTTTTTTAATATTATTATTATTTTTTTTTTGAGACAGAGTTTCACTCTTGCCCAGGCTGGAGTGCAGTGCTGGGATCTTGGCTCACTGCAACGTCTGCCTCTTGGATTCAAGCGATTCTCCTGCTCCAGCCTCCCAGTAGCTGGGATTACAGGCATGCGCCACCCGCCTGGCTAATGTTATGTTTTTTTTGTTTGTTTGTTTGTTTTTTTTTTTT
>NW_012110919.1:6639455-6672084 GCF_000951035.1 Colobus angolensis palliatus
TAGCCAGGATGGTCTCGATCTCCTGACCTTGTGATCCGCCCATCTCGGCCTCCCAAAGTGCTGGGATTACAGGCTTGAGCCACCGTGCCCGGCCCATGTTATGTTTTTAGTAGAGACGGGGTTCCTCCGTGTTGGTCAGACTGGTCTTGAACTCCCAACCTCAGGTGATCCGCCTGCCTTGGCCTCCCCTAAGTGCTGGGATTACAGGGGTGAGCCACCACACCTAGTCAATATAACATTATTAAATCACATCATTACCATAACAGTCTTGGGAACAAATTCACCTGATTCTTCAAGGTGTTCTGTAAGGATACATTTCACATGGTTAGCAGAAGTGGCATTATGCAGACATATTGAGAGCATGGAAGCTGGGACCAAACTATCTGCATTTGAATCCCAGTTCTAATGTTTATTAGCTTTGTGACTTGGGCAAGTAATTATCACATCTGTGCTTTTATTTCCTCATCCATAAAATGGGTACTCTGTGGGGTCATTGTGAGGAATGATATATATGCATAGCACTTGGAAGAGTAGATGTGTAGTAAACATAAAGCAAGCTAGTTCCTGTTATTTAGAGTAATAACCTGTCACCCACAGTATTTATAATACCGTGGACATTGATCAGTATGTTTTACAGAGGGAATTAAGAGTATTGTTTAATCCAGTGGTTGCAGTCATTGGTTAAGAAAGCTTCTACTGTAGCTCTTGTTTTCTTGGCCTATAAAGACACCATTATTTTTTTTTTAAGCGTAAAAAAGAAAAGAAGAAAGAACATACTGTTGTTACATTGCCACCTGCTCCCTCATTTCCAGTTATGAATGTTCTTAGGGAATAAGTCTGTGAAATTCTGGAATTATATGGTATGGGCTTCTTTTCTTTGAATTTGAAATCATCTGTTGTCCCTATCTTAAAAGCACCTATTTTTAAAATGCCACAGATACAGATAATTTTACATTAATAAATTCTTATAGTACACATGATATGATCACATTTATTTTAAAATATAATCTCTTAATTTTTTTTTTTTTTTTTTGCTTGTTCCCTCTTCTTTTCCTTCCTTCCAGACCCATGTTAACCACCTAGCAGGTAGCCTTCCATGTTTTTTTCTATGCTCATATATGTATACATCTGTCTGTTTATGTAAGGGAATGTTTGATCATTGTTTGTTTCACAAAAATGGAATCATAGGCACACTTTCCTCCATCTTTTCTCATTCAGGGCTAACCCTTGGAAGTTCCTCCAAGTCAGTTAGAATAGTTATATTATTATCTTGAATGACTTCATAATATTCCATGGTGTGAGTGTACCACACTTTATTCCACCATTCTCTAGCTGATGGCCATTGCTTTTGTCTGCAATAATTTTGCCACTATAACCATTCTGCAGTAAACCTCCTTAGGTAAATAGGTAGCTGGATATGTAGTGTATTTTTCTCTCTCTCTCTCTCATGTACTGGTAGTTATATTCTGAAATAATTTTTTAGGAGTGAGATTGATTAATCAAAGAATATATTAATAATTTCCAATTCTTATACTACTAGTGATTTCGTGCATCTTTTGATCATAGGCTTTGTTTATATCTTTTGCTCTTCCAGAAGTTTTAAATATTTAAATGCATTATATGTCCATGTTTAATACTTCCGAGTTCCCAGTAGTCTCTTAGATTTTCTTGAACACCTATTTTGTGTTTTATTACATCTTTAATCTGGAATTTTTTGTGTAAGGTTGGGAGCACTAATTTTATATTTCCTTCCAGTGCAAAAGTCAGTTTATTGTTTATTAAATAATCCATCCTACTGAATTGACCACCTTTGTCACATGCTGTATTCCCATGTATGTAATGGAATCAGTTTCTGGATTATTTACTCTGCTCCACTGATCTGTTTCTTACGCTAACACCATTTTAATTTGATATCCCAAACAATTCTTTTTAATACTTAGCTACTCTCAGTCATGTAGTCTTACATACACACACACACACACACAAATATGTCCTTGTTAGAATTCTCATCAGAATTGCATTTGTATTTATGTATTAGTTTCTGAAAATTGATAGTTTTATCACCTTGTCTTATCCAGTGTCATGGAGTGTTTTTGGTACTTTTTTTCACTTAATGCGATTTTTATTTCAGGTAGGTTCTAGCCCTTTTTAGTTAAATTTATTCTTAAGTATTTTATGGTTTTTGTTAGTGACATGAGTTAAATATTTTAATCCCATTTCTGTTTCTCTAGAGTGGAGGAAAGCCATTGATTTCTTATACTTGTTAACAGATTGTTAATACTTTTAACAATGTGAATATTGTGCAACATTTGAATTGGTATTTAATACATGAAAAAATGAGATTTTTGTAAACCTCAAAAACTTCCTTTTCCTTACTCTCAGCTTCTGTTGAAATTAAATAAGAATAACTTCTGTTTTTGAAATAATAAGGGAAGATATTAATTACATGTTACGATACTTTTCAAAGTAATTGTCATAAATATTGCAGTATTGTATGTTATCCTGGAGAAATACAGAATAAGTATAAGATAGTATGGTGTGTTTGCTTTTTAATAAAACTCAATACTTTTTACATTCATATAACCAGTTTTGACTATTTGCAAATAGATCAGATTCAGTATTCTTACAGATTTGATATAGTTTGTATCTTTCCTTCATTGTTTTATTAATAAACTTTTATTGGAAAGTGAATGAATTATCACAGATAACTCACCTTTGAAACTACTCTAGGTTAAGTGTATTTTTAAAAACTTCTTATTTTGTACAAAATTAATTGGGCGTGGTGGTGCATGCCTGTAATCCCAGCTACTTGGAAGGCTGAGGCAGGAGAATCTGTTGAACCTGGGAGGAGGAGGAGGTTGCGGTGTGCTGAGATCACACCATTGTACTCCAGCCTGGGCAACAAGAGCAAAACTCTCTCTCAAAAAAAACCCAAAAAACTTCTCATTTTGAAATAATTTTATACTTCCAGAAAAGCTACAAGCATAGTACAAAGAATTCCCACATACCTTTCACCTAGATTTCCTTTGTTTTGCCACATTGTTTTTTTCTTCTCTATCTCAGTGAAATATAACAAGTATGCATATTGTCATATACAAATAACATTCCATTTTCTCCTTGGAAGACAAAATATAAGGCAAATGTGAAAAATGTTAAATTGGTGAGTCTGTATATATATAGGTTTTTTTCCTTTTTTTGTTTTGTTTTGAGACAAGGTCTCACTCTGTCAGCCAGACTGGAATACAGTGGTGTGATTATAGCCCACTGTAGCCTGGAACTTCTGGGCTCAAGCAATCCTCCTGCATTGGCCTTCCAAAGTGTTGGGATTACAGGCGTGTGCTACCACACCCGGCATAGTATTTTTTTTCTGGGCCATTTGAGATCAGACTGCATTTTTGGCTGTAATACCAGGTAATGTATATACAGTATCCTTTTCAGGGTGTTACATCTAGAGACATAAAATGTCAATTTGTTCCTTATTGGTGATGTTTGATTTTTACCGTTTGTTTAAAGTATTAGCCAGTTTCTCAAGTGTACTAATTTTTTCCTCTTGTAATTATTAACTTGTGGGTAGTTGTTTTGAGTGTATCCAGACGACTGTTGTGAACTCTTCTCACACATAGCTTGAAACCTTTTTTTATTTTTATTTTTTTGAGATGAAGTGTTGCTGGATTGTCCAGGCTGGTTTACAATTTCTAGGCTCAAGTTATCCTCCCATCTTATCCTCCCAAGTAGTTTTGAAACAAATTTTTAATAGTTATAGTAATGTTTGTTTACTTTCTAAAACCAGGATCCACTTGAGGTTCTCATTGCATATGGTTAGAGGCCTCACCTTTTTCTCTTTTCAGTGCCCCATCTCTTTGAAGCAACCAGGCAGTTGTAGAACATCTCATGTTGTGGGATTTCTCCGATTGTTTCCTTGTGGGATGTTGAACTTTTTTCTCTATTTCTGTGTTTTCTGTAAATTGGAATTAGGTGTTAATGGGCTTAGATTGGATTTAGGTTAAACATTTTTGACAGAGGTATGAAATAAGTGATTATGACCTTCACATTGTACCACATTCTGCTATATTAGATGTAATGTCAGGCTATCCTACTGTTTTATTGTGTTTTACCTCTTGATTAATGTGATGGCCAAGTCTTTTTTTTTTTTTTTGCTTTTTGCAGTTTCCAAGTAATCTGTGGGGCTACTTTGGTATCATTTGGAGTATCTATCTTCCTTCCTTTTCTTCCTATTTAGTTTATGCAAACTTGAGAAGAAAGGAATATCCTTTTCTTAACAACTTTTCACTTAATTCTTTTAATATCCATTGATGATCCTTGCTTTTATGGGTTATTTCATTGGTAACGGCAAAATGGTGGATTTTTTATTCTTTCATTCCTTCTGCATTTATTAGGTGATATTATTCTGTAAGAATTTTCTCTATCAACTGGGAATCAACTATAGTTCCTTCTTGTAGTCAGAGTTAAAATGTGCCTTATTTCTTATCCTTCAAGTACCAGTTTTTAAAGGAAGGACTTTATGTGATATATGCATACATTTTAATTGTTACTATTATTTTTTTGAGACAGGGCCTCATTCTGTTGCCCAGGCCAGAGTGCAGTGGTGCAGTCTTGGCTCACTGCAACCTCTGCCTCCCGGGCTCAAACAGTTCTTGTGCCTGAGCCTCCGGAGTGGCTGGGACTACAGGCATGCACTGTCATGCCTGGGTAACTTTTTGTATTTTTAGTAGAAACAGGGTTTTGCTATGTTGCCCAGACTGGTCTCGAACTCCTGATCTCATGCAGTCTGCCCCACTTGGGTTCCCAAAGTGCTAGGATACAGCTGTGAACGACCACGCCTGGTCATTACTGTTTTTTGAGATAGGATCTCATTCTGTCACCCAGGCTGGAGTGCAGTGGTGAGATCATAGCTCAGTTCAGCCGGACTTCTGGGGCTCAAGTGATCCTCCTACCCCGTCTCCCAAGTAACTGGGACTACAGGCATGTACCACCTTGCCTGGCTAAAATTGTGTTTTCTTTTTGTAGAGATGGAGTCTTGCTATGTTGCCCAGGCTGGCCTTGAACTTCTGGGCTCAAACAGTCCTCCTGCCTCAGCCTACCAAACGGCTGGGATTTTAGGCATGAGCCACTGCACCTGCCCTATTGTGTGTGTGTGTGTGTGTGTGTGTGTGTGTGTGTGTTTATGTGTGTATATATATATGTGTATGTGTATATTTGGGTAGAGACAGGGTCTCACTGTGTCACCCTGGATTGTCTTGAACTGTTGTCTTCAGGCAATCCTCCCACTTTGGCCTCCCAAACTGTTGGTATTACAGGAGTAAGTCACTGTGCCTGGCTTTAATTGCTATACTTTTGTTTAATTGACTGAACAAAATAAGATCGAATGTAGGAAAATAATATTCTTAGTAAAGGTGTGAGGCAGATTTAAAAAAAATTTTTAGTCCACTTATAAGGAATTTTTGGGGAGTCTGGAATTATAGACCCTGATGCTAGGTTTCTTGTATTGTTAATAACTTTCTATTTGAACTCGAGACTTTGAGCAAAAGAATTTCTTTAATTCTGTTTCTTTTTTCTTTATTATTTATTTTTATTTTTTATTTTATGTTTTTAGAGACAGGGTCTTGGTCTGTTGCCCAGGCTGGGGTATAGTGGTACAATCATAGCTCACTGTGTCCTTGAACTTCTGGGCTCAAGTGATCCTCCTGCCTCAGACTCCTGAGTAGCTGGGATTACAGGGATAAGCCCAATGCCCTGCTAATTTTTTTTTGGTAGAGACAGAGTCAGAGACAGAGTCAGGTTGGTCTTGAACTACTAGCCTCAAGTGATCCTCCCACCTTGGCCAGGGTCTGTAGTTTAGGGCAGAGTTGAGTGAACTTTTTCTTCGAAGAGCATGTAGTAAATATTTTAGGCCTTGAGTGTTACTTAGCTTTGCCATTGTAGCATGAAAATAGCTGTAGACAGTACGTAAATGAGTGGGCACATGTTGCAATAAAATTTTATTTACAAAACAGCAGGGGAGGCAAATAGCAATACCTTGAAGTTATCACTTTTACACTTGTGTAATTTATACTTGGTGATCACTAAGTTGCAAACTGTGTAATCAGTATTTAAGAAAGTGTAAAAGTTGTTTAGATTTTTAAAAAATATATCGTTTTAAAGCAGTTAATGTTTTCCCTACTTACAGGGAATCATGGATCTCATTCCCAGATATTAAATAAAAAATTCTGTCAGATGGGGTGACTCACGCCTGTAATCCGAGCCCCTCAGGAGGCTGAGGCAGGGGGATCACTTCAGGGCAGGAGTTCGAGATCAGCCTGGACAACATAGCAACCCCATTTCTTTAAATAAAAAGTCTTTTAAAATTAGCTGGGTGTGGTGGTATGCACCTATATACTCCCAGCTGCTTGGGAAGCTGAGGCAGGAAGAACCTAGGAGTTTGAGGATATAGTGAGCTATGATCACATCACTGCATCTGCCTGGGTGACAGAGTAAGACCCTGTCTCTTAAAAAAGAAGTTCGTTAACACTGGCAGTTTAAAAAAAAAAAACAAAAACAAAAACAAACAAACAAAAAAAAAAACACTGGCAGTTTTAAAATGTGAGCCATGTCTTTCAGGGAAGAATACCTCTTATATTTATATATACAATTAGAAAAACCCAGCACACCCATGTAATATGTGTTTTGAGGACGTATATGCAGATTTCCAAGTCAGTTTCTTCAGTTAGTAGTTACCCTGTTGGCAAAATTAAATGCAAATTGTTGTTGTGCTCCTTTGAAGTCTCTAAAGTATATAAGACCTCAGGTGGAAGGATGACTCTTTCCTACCTACTCTGATTCTAGGACTCTTCAGACTTTTCTGATTCTTTTGTTATCTTTTTTTGTTGTCAGGGTGTTAGTTCCTCTGACTGAATGAAATCTCACAGGAGGATTTTTTTCCTCCCTTAGAGTCTTAAAATGATTTTAATTTCATTTGGGTTGGTTGCAAGTGTTTGGCTTTTTGTATTTCAGAAACTTTGTTGACATAAACTGAATATGTAATGTATTTTTATTTGAACTGTCTTATTAATATAGTTGTATCTCCCTCAGCTTTTATGCTTGTTCTGCTGTTTTATGACTAATAGTATGCTATGCCCACTCTAAAGGCGAACAGCTGCTTGGAGAACTACAAGTGAAGAAAAGAAAGCATTAGATCAGGCAAGTGAAGAGATTTGGAATGATTTTCGAGAAGCCGCAGAAGCACATCGACAAGTTAGAAAATACGTAATGAGCTGGATCAAGCCTGGGATGACAATGATAGAAATCTGGTAAAAGGAATATTTTTTTGTAAGAACATGATAAAAACATGTTTATAAGTACTAACTCTCCAATTATAATGTTTGGCTTTCATTACCACTTTGCTAAATCTTTAAGTAAAGGTTATAGAAATGTCTTCTAGATTATTTTAGTGTCACTGTGAGAAAACCAAGAAGAGGAGTACACATTGGCACCTCAGCCACCCTATTTTGTGCACAGTCATTACTGATTATTTTCTGTCTGGAAATGTTATTTTCCTATCTAACAATTCATACTAAGAAATAAAAAAGTATTGGAGCAATTGCCCAGACACAGAACATGATGATAATACAGTAACAAAACCAAGTAATTATTTCTCTAGTTTTTCCTTTTGATAAATGATTAGTATAACATGTAATTCTCTGATTCCTACAATTTAAAAAATATACAATATGAACAAATAAGATCAGCATTTAAATTGGTCTAAGTTATACTCTTACTTTCTAGTAAATTTAGTTAAAAGTGGATTGTGTTTCCTCTGTTTCTAACAGAATCAAATTCCTTGTCTTCTAAAGATAAGCTGTTTTCATAGCATCAGAGGACTGTTATTTATATTCAGAAAGTGCTCACATCATTCTCAGAAAGTATTTAAGGTTTTTGGTAAACTTTCTGAACTTGATGAACTGTATGGTATTAATATATAAAAATAAGAATGTAAAAGTAAACAAGTTCCTTTTGCTTTTTTGTTTTAGTGAAAAGTTGGAAGACTGTTCACGCAAGTTAATAAAAGAGAATGGATTAAATGCAGGCCTGGCGTTTCCTGCTGGATGCTCTCTCAATAATTGTGCTGCCCATTATACTCCCAATGCCGGTGACACAACAGTATTACAGTATGATGACATCTGTAAAATAGACTTTGGAACACATATAAGTGGTAAATTCTTGCAGAAAATTCCTACCCCAGCCTGCTCCTGGAAAACTAGTTTTTGTCTCTGTTAAATGGAGTGGTAAATACTGAACTCCCAAGTTTTGTTTTTGCTTCCTCCCTTCATTAGTAAAGGTGTGTTGAGGCAGATTTAAAAAAAAAATTTAGTGCACTTACAAGGAGAGAGAGGCAGTTGTGAGATTTACTTGAAAGCATACTACTAAGTGGAATAAAATGAAAACTGTTGGGTAGTTAAGGTTTATTACCTTTTGTATCAAGGCATAAAAGACATTATCCTACCTTCAGGTCATTGTTTCATACCTCTTTTATTCAAATAATAACATTTATTCAGAATATTTAAGTTTATCAGCCTTTATATGCATGTTTGCTTTTTTGAATTCTCTCCAAAACCCGATTAGGTAAGCACCTCGTTATCTTACTTACAAGTGAGAAAGCAAGCTTAGAGTAAATACTTACCTAAGGTTTCATGACCTTGGAAAAGTAATACTATAGTCAGAGCCCCATATACTTTCTCTGCCCTGCGTTGCTATTTCTCATTTCCCTAGTCTTTCCTTGTATTTGTTTTATTTCTGTTTATATGTTTGTATAACTGCCAGGGTGAGCACTGAACTGGTGCTGTCTTGGAGTAATATATACTAACCCTGTAATTCTTTCTATTCTGAATCCTTTATATACTTCTACATTTTGTCTCTTTGATTATGAATGATCTGTGGGTATTTGGAGTGCAGCCTTCATTTGAGCCTTCATTCTATTTATATGTTAAACTAGCAAGATTAATAGATTAAATGCTGTAAAGTAGATAAATTGACAAGCTGATAAGTAAAATTAAAAGGAATTTTCTCTTTCAGGTAGGATTATTGACTGTGCTTTTACTGTCACTTTTAATCCCAAATATGATACATTATTAAAAGCTGTAAAAGATGCTACTAACACTGGAATAAAGGTATGTGAACTTTTATTAAAGCACCATTTCATTCCAAGTATTTTGAGCACTTTAAGGTCTTTTAAACACTTAACAGCATTTAAGCACTTTTAAGGCCTGTTTAAGATCTTTGGTTAATTAAGACAAATAAAACTGATCCATTGTCCTTATGGTTTTAAGCAGGTAATTGTATGATTGTGTACCAAAGGTGGTTCTTTGTTTGTTTTTTTGTTTGTTACCCTTGAACTTTGCTAAAATTTATTAAAACAGAGTTTGGATCTGTTTTTGCCTGTCAGTTGGCAATGGTTTTTTTTGTGGTTCTTTTTTAGAGCAATTTTAGATTCATAGCAAAATTAAGCAGAAAGTACAGAGATTTCCCACCCCTCCCCAACTTCCTCCATTGTCAGCATCCCCACCACATAGGTATATTTGTTAAAATCATTTGAACCAACATTGACCACATCACAATTATTCGAAGTTCATAGTTTACGTTAGGGTTCATTCTTAGTAATATACATTCTAAGGAGTTTGACAAATATAAACGCATCTACCGTTATAGTATCATACAGAGTATTTTCTTTTTTCTTTTTTTTTTTGAGACAGAGTGTCTCTCTGTCGCCCAGGCTGCAGTGCAGTGGCACAATCTCAGATCACTGCAAGCTCCGCCTCCCAAGTTCAAGCGATTCTCCTGCCTCAGCCTCCCAAGTAGCTGGGACTACAGGCACCCGCCACCACGCCTGGCTAATTTTTTTGTATTTTTAGTGGAGACAGGGTTTCACTGTGTTAGCCAGGATGGTCTTGATCCCCTGACCTCATGATCTGCCCGCCTCAGCCTCCCAAAGTGCTGGGATTACAGGTGTGAGCCACCGCGCCTGGCCCATACAGAGTGTTTTCATAGCCACCAAAATCCTCTGTGCTCAACTGATTCATCCCTCTCTGTCCACCAAGCTCTGGTACAGCCCAGGTTTTCCCCACCCACCCAATTTTTTTTTTTTTTTTTTTTTTTTATTGGAGGAAAGTGCAGTTAAAATAGACATTAAAGAAAATTTACCATAATAACTTTTTTTTTTTTGAGATGAGTCTTACTCTGTTGCCCATGCTGGAGTGCAGTGGCATAGTCTCAGCCCACTGCAGCTTCTGCCTTCCAGGCTCAAGTGATACTCCTGCCTCAGCCTCCCAAGTAGCTGGGATTACAGGCACGCACCACCACACATGGCTAATTTTTGTATTTCTAGTAGAGATGGGGTTTCACCACGTTGGCGAGGCTGGTCTCGAACTCCTGACCTCAAGTGATCTGTCTGCCTTGGCCTCCCAAAGTGCTGGGATTACAGGCATGAGCCACTGCGCCCAACCATTTCTAAGTATATTGTTCATTGGTATTAAGTACATTCATAATATTGTACAGCCATCATCACCATTCATCTCTGTTTACTCTTCATGTTGTAAAACTGAAACTCTATATTCATTAAACAGTTAACTCCCAATTTCTTCTTCTCCCCCTACACTGGCAACCACCATTCTACTATATATGATTTTGACTGCTGTTAAGTACCTCATATACTAACATATAGTATTTGTTATTTTGTGACTGGTTTATTTCACTTAGCACAGTATACTCAAGGTTCACCTATGTTGTAGCATATGTCAGAATTTACTTAAGGCTAAATAATCTATTGTGTGTATATACCGCATTTTTCTTCATCCATTCATCCAGTGATGGACACTTGGATTGCTCCCAAGTTTTAGCTATTGTGAATATTGCTGCTATGAATATGGGTGTACAGATAATCTCTTCAAGGTCTGTTTTCAGTTCTTGGGTATATACCCAGAAGTGGATTTGGGAATCTGGTAATTATCTTTTTAAACTTTCTGAGTATCTTCTCTACTGCTTTCCACGTTGCCTGTACCATTTTCATTCCCACCAACAATACACAAGGAAGGGTTCCAGTTTTTCCATTTCCTTGCCAACACTTACTATTTTCTAGGTAGTTTTCTTTGTTTGTTTTTAAAATATCTTTGGAGAAATGTCTATTCAAGTTTTTTGCTCATTTTTATTTATTTATTTTTTAATTAAAAAAAAAAAGCTGGGTGCAGTGGCTCACGCCTGTAATCCCAGCACTTTGGGAGTCCGAGGCAGGTGGATCATGAGGTCAGGAAATCGAGACCATCCTGGCTAACACAGTGAAACCCTGTCTCTACTAAAAATACAAAAAAATACAAAAAAAAACAAAATAGCCGAGTGTGGTGGTGGGCGCCTGTAGTCCCAGCTACTCGGGAGGCCAAGGCAGGAGAATGGCGTGAACCCAGGAGGTGGAACTTGCAGTGAGCCGAGATCGCACCACTGCACTCCAGCCTGGGCGACAGAGCGAGACTCCGTCTCAAAAAAAAGGGTTCAGATTGGGGGTCTTGCTGTGTTGCACAGGCGCATCTTGAATTCCTGGGCTCAAGCTATCCCCTCACCTCGGCCTCCCAAAGTGCTAGGATTACAGGCATGAGCCACCATGCCCAGCTCTTTGCCAAAATTTTTTAATTGATTCATTTGTTGTTGAGTTTTAGGAATTCTGTATAGATTCTGGATGTTAATCCTGTATCAGATATAATATTTTTTCTCATTTTGTGGGTTACCTTTTTACTCCAGATACTGTGTTTTGAAGCATAAAATGTTTTCATGAAGTCCAGTTTGTCTATTTTTTCTTTTGTTGCTTGTGCCTTAGGTGTCATACCCAGTAAATCATTGCTAAATCTAAGGTCATGAAGTGTTTACTCCGTTTCCTTTTAAGGTATTTATAGTTTCAGGTCTTCAACTTAGGTCTTTGATCCATTTTGAGTTAATTTTTTATATGGTGTTAAGTAAGAGTCCACATTCATTCTTTTGCATGTGAATGTCCAGTTTTCCCAGCACCATTTGTTAAGACTGTTCTCTTGCTTTTGAATGGTCTTGACACCCTTGTCAAAGCTCATCTGGGCCAGGCACAGTGCATCATGCCTATAATCTCAGCCCTTTTGAAGGCCGAGGTGGGAGGATCGTTTGAGCTCAGTAGTTAAAGTCCAGCCTGGGCAAGATAGCAAGACCACATCTCTACCAAAAATTAAACAAATTAGTCAGGTGTGATGATGCATCCTTGTGGTCCCAGCTACTCAGGAGGCTCTGGTGGGAGGATCACGTGAGCCCAGGGAGGTTGAGGCCTCAGTGAGACAAGATTACACCACTACATTCCAGCCTGGGTGACAAAGCAAGACCCTGTCCAAAAAAAAAAAAATCATTCGTCTTTGTAAGTGATGGTTTATTTCTGGACTGTTCATTTTATTTTATTGGTTTATACGTCTATCTTTATGCCAATGCCACACTGGGTTTTTTTGGTTTGGTTTGGTTTGGTTTTGGTTTTGAGACAGGGTCTTGCTCTGTCACCCAAGCTGGAGCACAGTGGCGTGATGTTGGCTTGCTGCAGCCTATACCTCCTGGGTTTAAGCAGTTCTCCTACTTCATTCTCATAAGTAGTTGGGACTACAGGCTCATGCCACCATATCCATCAATTTTATTTGTTTTTTATAGAGACAAGCTCAGGTTGGTCTTGAACTCCTGGCCTCAAGCAGTCCTGCTGCCTCAGCCTCCCAGAGTGCTGGGATTACAGGCATGAACTATTGGCGCCTGATGTCCGCACTGTTTTGATTACTGTAGCTCTGTTGTAAATCTTGAAATTGAGAAGTGTAAATTCTCCATCTTTGTTCTTTTTCAAAATTGTTTGGCTATCTAGGATGTCTTGGGATTCCATATAAATTTAGGATTTTTTTTTCCTGCAAAAACCACCAACTGGATTTTGATAGGGATTGTGTTGAATGTGTAGATGGCTTCAGATGGTATTGACATTTTAACGATATTAAGTCTTCTGATTCATAGACATGAGATGTTATGTTAATCCATTTTCACACTGCTATAAAGAAATACCTGAGACTGGGTAATTCATAAAGGAAAGAAGTTTAATTATCCACAGTTCCACATGACTGAGGAGGCCTCAGGAAACTTAGAATCAAGGCAGAAGGCAAAGGGAAAGCAAGGACCTTCTTCACATGGCAGCAGGAGAGAGAACTGCAAGCAGGGGAAATGCCAGGCGCTTATAAAACTATCAGGTCTCATGAGAACTTTCTATCATGAGAACAACATGGGGGAACCACCCCCATGATCCTGTCACCTCCCTCTCTCAGCATGTGGGGATTACAATTTGAGATGAGATTTGGCTGGGGACACAGAGTCAAACCTTATCAGATATGTTTCCATTTATGTCTTTATTTCAGCAACGTTTTATAGTTTTCATTGTATATGTGTTTCAATGTGTTTCACCTTGGGGTTAATTCCTAAGTTTTTTTTTTTTTTTTTTGAGCTATTGTTAATGCAATTATTTTTGTAATTTCCTTTTCAGATTGTTCATTGTTAGTATGTAGAAATGCAAGTGATTTTTATGTTTTGACTTTGTATCCTGTACTTGGTTGAATTAATTTATTCTGATACTTCTTTTGTGTGGAATCTTTAGGGTTTTCCACAGGTAAGATCATATAATCTGTGAACAGAGATAGTTTTACTTCCATCCCAATTTAGATGCCTTTTTATTTTTCTTGCCTGGTTGTTCTGACCTATGTTGAGTAAAAACGGCAAAAGTAGATAGCCTTCCTTGCCTTGTTTGTGATCTTAGAGGAAAGCTTTCCATCTTTGACCATTGAGTATGATGTTAGCTGTAGGTTTTTCATAGATGGCTTTTATTATGTTGCGGTGGTTTACTTCTGTTCTTAATTTGTTGAGCCTCGCATCGTGAAAGGGTGTTGAATTTTGTCATGCTTTTTCTGCATCAATTCAGGCAGTCATATGGTTATTTTTCTTCACTCTGTTAATGTGTGTATTAGATCTGTTTTTCTTATGTTGAACCATCTTTGAATTTCAGGAATAAATCCCACTAAGTCATGGTGTGTATTCCTTTTAATATGCAATTGAATTTGGTTTCCTAATATTTTATTAAGGATTTTGCATCAGTGTTCATAAGAATATTGGCCTGTGGTTTTCTTATAGTGTCTTTGCCGCCGGGCGCAGTGGCTCACGCCTGTAATCCCAGCACTTTGGGAGGCCGAGGCGGGTGGATCACCCGAGGTCGGGAGTTCGAGACCAGCCTGACCAACATGGAGAAACCCCGTCTCTACTAAAAATACAAAATTAGCTGGGCCTGGTGGCACATGCCTGTAATCCCAGCTACTAGGGAGGCTGAGGCAGGAGAATTGCTTGAACCTGGGAGGCGGAGGTTGCAGTGAGCCGAGATAGTGCCATTGCACTCCAGCCTGGGCAACAAGAGTGAAACTCAGCCTCAAAAAAAAAAAAGAAAGTATTCTCTTCAGGTTTTTAGAAAAGTTTGAGGAGTAGTATTAGTTCTTTAAATGTTAGAATTAACCAGTGGAAGCCATCAGGTTCAAGGTTTTCCTTTGTCAGGATTTTTTTTTTTTTTGAGACAGGTCTCCCTTGTTACCCAGGCTGGAGTACAGTGGTATGAACACAGTTCACTGCGGCCTTGACCTTCTGGGCTCAAGCAGACCTCCTGCCTCAGCTTCCAAGTAGCTGGGACCACAGGCGTGTACCAGTACACCCAGCTAATTGTAAAAATAAAATAACATTTAAAATTTTTTTAGATACAGGGTGTTGCTATCTTGCCCAGGCTGGTCTGGAACTCCTGCTCACAAGCCATCCTGCCATCTTGGCTTCCCAAAGTGTTGAGATTACAGGCATGAGCCACTGTGTCTGGCCTAATAATTCTTCTAAATGAATTAGTCTCTTGAGTTATGTAGAAAATAGAATATGGAATTGTAAACCAAAGTTATAATTATACTAGCTTTTAGAATAAAAATAATTTTGGCTGGGCATAGTGTGTCACGCCTGTAATCCCAGAACTTTGGGAGGCCGAGGCAGACGGATCACAAGGTCAAGAGATCGAGACCATTCTGGCCAACATGGTGAAACCCTGTCTCTACTAAAAGTACAAAAATTAGCTGAGTGTGGTGGCGCACCTGTAGTCCCAGCTACTCAGGAGGCTGAGGCAGGAGAATGACTTGAACCCAGGAGACAGAGGTGGCAGTGAGCCAAGATTGCGCCACTGCACTCTAGCTTGGCAACAGAGCGAGACTCCGTCTCAAAAAAAAAAAAATTTTTTTTTTAAATGTATTAGTTCCTTAAGTCATGCGGAAAACAGTGTTTGCAGACTATTGTTAGAATAATAGTTGTTACAATTGACCATTTATTTTACTTCATTGAGACTTTAAAAATTCATATGGCTTCAAGTTACTATGTAGTATCCTTTGCAGGGCATTTCTTGAGCACTTCTTGCAGGCCCAGTCTAGTAGTAATTAACTCCATCAGCTTTTATCTGGGAATCTTAATTTCCCCCTCACTTATTTTTTTAATATATATATTTTTTCAAATTGAAATAGGGTCTTGCTCTGTTGCCCAGGCTAGAGCGCAGTGGTATGATCATGGCTCACTGCAGCCTCGACCTCCTGGGCTCAGGAAATCCTTCCACCTCAGTTCCCCAAGTAGCTGGCATGTGCCACAATACCTTGCTAATTTTTAAAACTTTTTTGTAGAGATGGGGGTCTCACTTTGTTGGCCAGGCTGGTCTTGAACTCCTGGGTTCAAGTGATCCTCCCACCTTGGCCTTCCGACGTGCTGGGATTACAGACATGAGCCACCATGCCTAGCCTGATTTCTTTCTCACTTTTGAAGGACAGTTTTCCCAGATAGGATTCATGGGTGACAGCTTTTTTCTTTTAGTTAGCACTTTGCATATGTGCACTGCTGCCTTCTAGCCTCCAAAGTTTCTAGTGTGAAATGTGCTTGAAATCTAATTGAGCATCCCTCCTATATAGTGAATCACTTCTTTCTTGTTGCTTTCAGGTTTCCCTCTGTCCTTTAGAAAGTTTGATTATCATGTTTTTGTGTGTGTGTGTGTGGGGGTTTCTTTGAGTTCATCTTTTTTGGAGTTCTTTGAACTTCTTGGATGTTATATTCTTGTATTTCATCAAATTTGGGGAGTTTCCAGCCATTACTTTTTCAAATATTGTTTGCCTTTCTCCTTCTTCTGAAAATTTCCATAATACATATATTGGTCTACTTGATATACAGGTCCCTGAGGTTCTGTTCACTTTAATCTTTTTTATTCTTAGACTTGGTGATTTCCCTTGTCCTTATCTTCAGGTTTGCTGATTCTTTTTTTTTTGCCTGCTCAAATACTTTTGAATTCTTGTGAATTTTTCGTTTCAGTTACTGTACTTTTCAGCTCTAGAAATTTTTTTTTTTCTTTTAGGTTTTCTGTTCTTTTTTGATATTTTCATTTTGTTCATACATTTTTTTTTTTTTTTTTGGCTCTCTCAATGTCTTCCTTTAATTTTTTAAGCATCTTTAGAAGAGTTGTTTTGAAGGCTTTGTCTAGTAGTAGATCTGCCATCAGGTTTTTTTTTCCAAGGATAGTTTCTGTCAATTTATTATTTTCCTTTGATGGGTGTTCTTATTTCCTTATATGCCTTGTGACTTTATGTTGAACATTGCATATTTCAGTGTAATGTGGTAATTCTGAAAATCAGATATTCCCCCTTCCCCAGCATTTCTTTTAGATTTTTTGTGTTGGTTTTTTTGTTTTTGATTCTTGTAGCCAGTCTCTGCCAAGCATCCACCTGAGGTGTAAACTTCAGGTTTTCTCAGGTCTTTCCCTGGGCATGTGCGCTCACTTTTACGATTTTCTTATACATGCAGTTGTTTTTGAATGACCTAGTCTTTAATATCTGGGCCCTGAAGGGGGAGAAAAAGAAAAATGAGTGTGAGCTGGAGGCCATGCTGTGTGCGAGGGAGTGGAGGGGAAAGGGGTGCTCACCATTTAAATCTGCTGAAAGTCACTTCAGCCACAGGGGTGTGTAAGAGCTGAGGTTTGCAACTATGAGGGGAGATGCAACAACAGTGGCCACTTCTATATCTGGGCCTATGTGACCAGAAGCAGCAACTAGGTATCAAAGCACAGATCCCTGATGTTTAGGACATAGACTATTTTGCCCACTCACATACCCCCAAGCTGTGTGCATGTTGCTCCAGGAACATGAGCCAACCACGAGCTTATGGAACGGTGTGTAGTAGTGCTGCTACTGTGCTGAGAGCTGAAATGGATGGAAGTTAACCACGCTTGACCATCCCATTATTCCCCTGGAAGTTGCAAGGCTTCAGTAGACTCCAAAGTTCCCAAGTAGTTACATTAGACAGATTTTGTCAGTGTAGTTGTTATCTATTTAGGGAGGCAGATTCCTGGTGCTTAATACTTCACTATCCTCCCATAATCCTCTGCAAAGTATTTTAAACAGGAAATTACTATGTACAAAGCAGTTTTTGATTGTCCCTTATTTTTAAATGTTACAAAATTAAGTTGCTATGAAAATTTTGCACTTTGAATAATAAAGCATACTTTACTCTTTTTTTAGTGTGCTGGAATCGATGTTCGTCTGTGTGATGTTGGTGAGGCCATCCAAAAAGTTATGGAGTCCTATGAAGTTGAAATAGATGGGAAGACATATCAAGGTATATTCTTTTAATATATCTTATTTTGAAATTGATTTTACAGACTATTGTCGAGTGCTTTCTTTGAGTCAGCTGCTTCATGTTTCTGTCTTGGGAATTCAAGGAAAGAAGACAGGGGAAATGACCCGCTTAGAGCATGGTAGGAGTACTGTTGTAACTAACTGGAAACTATTGCCAAGCCACACTATTAGCTGATAAGAAAACACCTGAGGAAATATCCTAGGGCAACCAAAATGCGCAGCCAGTTTTCTGTGACTAGTCAAATCAAGGCTGAGAGAAGCCAGGTCTCTTGCCATTGATGATGACTCATTGTGATTTTGTTGTTGTTGTTTTTTGTTTTGTTTGTTTTTTAAAGACAGGGTCTTTCTCTGTCATCCAGGCTAGAGCACAGTGGTACAACCACGGCTCACTGTAGTTTCAACCTCCCAGGCTTAAGCCATCCTCCCACCTTAGCCCTCCTGGGTAGGGCCACCGTGCCTGGCTGATTTTTTTTTGTAGAGACGAAGTCTACCTGTGTTGCTCAGTCTGATTTTGAACCGCTGAACTCAAGCGATCCTCCCGCCTCAGCCTCCCGAAGTGCAGGGATAACAGGTGTGAGCCACTGCTCCTAGCCTGTGGTTTTTTGGAATCACATTCAGAATTTGGAGGCCAGTTCCTTGTGTATCACTTTAATTCCCAAGTCCCTTTGCTTTCTAATCTTTACCAGTGACTACCTCAGGTATATACTCCCAGAGTCCCCTGTGCTTTCTGGTGCTGTGCGTTAATCTCTGTCAGTCCAGTCCTCCTCCAGCTCCCAGGTCTGTCTGATCATCCCTCAGCCACCATCCTCTTCCCTCATCTGTGGTCATTTTTCTCTGTGACCCTGTTCTAATAACTTCTTTGTAGAATATTTTCTATATTTCCTTTAACAGAATTCTGTCTCTCTTTGTAGACTCTGAGTGGAGACTTATGTTGTTTTCTTGCCCCTTACTCAGTAAATTCACACCATTCAGCATTCTTTGCATTTCCTATTGCCCATTATGTGTTTCTACCAAGAGCAGAAGTGATTCTTCCTCTGGAACCTGACCGTGCCTTCTATATAGACAGTTACCACCAACGTAACAGTCCTCTTTAATGTCTAAATACTGAAATTTATTACCAGACTTATACTTTTTTTTTTTTTTTTGAGACAGAATCTTGCTCTGTTGCTCAGGCTGGGGTGCAATGGTGCAATCTCGGCTCACTGCAACCTTTGCCTCCTGGGTTCAAGCAGTTCTGCCACAGCCTCCCCATTAGCTGGGATTACAGGCGCCTGCCACCATGCCTGGCTAATTTTTTTTTTTTTTTTTTTTTGAGGTGGAGTCTTGCTCTGTCACCCGGGCTGGAGGGCAGTGGCGTGATCTTGGCTCACTGCAACCTCTGCCTCCCAGGTTCAAGCCATTCAGTCCATTCTCCTGCCTCAGCCTCCCGAGTAGCTGGGATTACAGATGTGTACCACCACAGACGGCTGCTTTTTGTATTTTTAGTAGAGACGGCGTTTCGTCATGTTGGGTAGGCTGGTCTCAAACTCTAGACCTCAGGTGATCCACCCGCCTCGGCCTCCCGAAGTGCTGGGATTACAGGCATGAGCCACCGTGCCCAACCCTTCTTGAGAGAGTCTGCCAGACCTGGTGGTTCATGCCTGTAAATCCCAGCACTTTGGGAGGCCAAGGTGGGTGGGTCACCTCAGGTCAGGAGTTCGAGACCAGCCTGGCCAACATGGTAAAACCCTGTCTCTACTGAAAAAAAAAAGACGTGATGGCACACACCTGTAATCTCAGCTACTTGGGAGGCTGAGGCAGGAGAATTGCTTGAACCCAGGAGGCGGAGGTTGCAGTGAGTCGAGATTGCACTGTTGCACTCCAGTCTGGGCGACAGAGTGAGACTCCGTCTGGGAAAAAAATTTAAAAAAGAATCTTCCTCTGTTGTCCAGGCTGGAGTGCAGTGGCACGGTTGCAGCTCAATCCCCTTGCTCAAGCACTCCACCTCTGAGCTTCCTGAGTAGCTGGGACTACAGATGTACACTGTCACACCTGGCTAATTTTTGTATTTTTTTAAAAATAGAGATGAGTTTCACCATGTTGCCCAGGCTGGTCTTGACTTGAACTCCAGGTTCAAGTGATGATCCGCCTGCTTTGACCTCCCAAAATGCCAGGATTACAGGCATAAACCACTGCTCCCAGCCCAGTCTTAGACTCTTAAACAATAGCTAGTCTTTTTTTCTAGCTCTTTCGTTTCCTTACTTTTTTATTTATTTCTTCTATGTCTTTATTTCTTTTTGTTTTTAATATGTATGATTTTTTTTCTTTTTTGAGACGGAATCTCACTCTGTAGCCCAGTTTAGAGTGCAGTGGTATGATCTCAGCTCACTGTAACCTCCACTTCCTAGGTTTGAGCAATTCTTATGCCTTAGTCTCTCAGGTAGCTAGGATTACAGGCATGCGCCACTACACCCAGCTAATTTATTTTTGTATTTTTAGTAGAGATGGGGTTTCACTGTAGTAGAGTAGGTCAAGAGATGGTCTCGATCTCTTGACCTCATGATCCGCCCACCTCAGCTTCCCACAGTGCTGGGATTACAGGCGTGAGTCACCATGCCCAGTCTATATATGTTTTTTGATATCAAGATATTCTTCCATTTCATTGTTCTTCATGGTTTCATTTCCCTTCCTCCTGCCTAGACCCTGTGTCAGCAGCTTTAATTCTTCTCTCATCTATATCTTTAACGTCCTTATTATTTGATTTTCAGATATTCTCTTTAAGATCTCTAATGCTGCCGGGCGCGGTGGCTAAAGTCTGTAATCCCAGCACTTTGGGAGGCCGAGATGAGCGGATCATGAGGTCAGGAGATCGAGACCATCCTGGCTAAGATGATGAAACCCCATCTCTACTAAAAAATACAAAAAAAAACTAGCTGGGCGAGGTGACGGGCACCTGTAGTCCCAGCTACTCGGGAGGCTGAGGCAGGAGAATGGCGTGAACCCGGGAGGCGGAGCTTGCAGTGCGCCGAGATGGCGCCACTGCACCTCCAGCCTGGGCGACAGAGCTAGACTCTGTCTCAAAAAAAAAAAAAAAAAAAAAGAGAAGATCTCTAATGCTGTGAACACAAGTGCAAAGCAGAATACTTATTTATTCATTTATTGAGACAGTGTCTTACTCATTCTGTCACCCAGGCTGGAGAGCAGTGGTGCAGACTATAAGCTCAGCCTCCCGAGTAGTTGGGATTACAGGCGTGTGTCACCATGCTGGCTAATTTCTGGATTTTTTTTTTTTTAGTGGAGAAAGGGCTTCATCATGTTGGCCAGGCTGGTCTCGACTTTCTGACCTCAGGTGATCTACCCACCTTGGCCTCCTAAAGTGTTGGGATTACAGGCATGAGCCACCGTGCCCGGCCCAGAATACTCTTGATGTTACTCACTCACACTTAGGTAGGAGGTGTGGGTTAATGAAGAAAACACACTTTGGGATTCAGGCAGTTTTTAGTTGGAGTCTTAGATAAATCTATAACCTGAATACCCAAGTTTATTGACTGTAATAGTGTTAATGGTATCTAGTTTGTTTTGAGAATGTCAATTATGTGATAGTGCCTGGAATTTATTTAAGTATGCAACAGATATTTGCCATTCTGTCCCCTTCTCACCCCAATTCAGGGATTAGTGCCACAAATACAGTGCTTATTCAGGCTCTTCCAAATTGCTCTTCGCATCTCAGGAAATTACTTACCTGATGAGAAAAATAGCCAAACAAGCCTAGCACTCTAATGTTGCATAAAGAATGTGACCAAATGCCGGGATTGGCAAATGCCAGGATTTGCCCACCTTCTCCCTATTCTTATGTTTTTATCTCTGTTCTTTAAGGAAGAAATATTCTTTTTTCTATACAGTATTTTCTTTTTTAAAATTTTTAAAAATTGTCAGCTCAAATACTGCTTTAAGGATCTTCTTTTCAGTGTTAATCCTCCCACCTCCTTTGAGATACCACCTTATTACTCTTTTTCTGTACATACTCAGCCTTTCCCTAGTGGCTCCTCTCAGTGTGAAAGCACATGTGGAGGAGAATAAAAATCATAGCATTAGATATCCTTCCATGATACTCATACTTTCTTTTTTTTTTTTTGAGAGGGAGTGGTTTTTTTTTGTTTGTTTGTTTGTTTTTTTTGAGAGGGAGTTTTGCTTTTGTTGCCCAGGCTGGAGTGCAATGGCGAATGATTGCAGCTCACCACAACCTCCGTCTCCCGGGTTCAGGCAATTCTCCTGCCTCAGCCTCCCGAGTAGCTGGAATTACAGGCGTGCACCACCACGCCCAGCTAATTTTTTTGTTTTGTTTTGTATTTTTAGTAGATACGGTGTTTCTCCATGCTGGTCAGGCTGGTCTTGAACTCCCAACCTTAGGTGATCTGCCTGCCTTGGCCTCCCAAAGTCTAGGATTACAGACATGAGGCACTGCACCTAGCCGATTCACATATTCTACTTTTGGCCTTTACTTACTGTTAGGTGAAATTTTTACAATTTATTTTTACATTAAGACATGGTTTAAATTTACTATGTTCCTTAGTAGGGGTAAACATACTTTTCTTGGTATCCTAGCCAAATCCATAAGGAGGGCAAAAGATTTTTAAAGGCTAGAATTTAGAATATCTCATTTCCAGTGTGCTTTTCTTTGGGAAATGTTTTGTCCAGTTCTTTAAATAGCTTAGAACCAGTTTTAGGATTTGCTGCTTCTATTAACGTTTTATGAGCTCCCCAGAAGCAAGATTCTTACCCCAAAGGAAGCTGAGATTAAGAGCATAAATGCTGAGTTAAATGAGGAATTTATGGGACTAGAACATGGGCCTTCTGATTTCTAGGTTCACTGCTACAAATGAACAGAATCTATTATTTCCAAATTCGTGACTCTTAGGTCAACTTGGAATACAGACTGTAGCAGTCTGCTTAGGGGACTACCTCTAGAATTAGTTACTTCTCTTTTTTGAGAATTTGCTGACACTTTTGTAAATTCCAACACCAGCCAACATATACCAGTGTCCTCTCTTTTTCCTTTCATTTTCTCCTAATTCTACAACTTGTTTGGTATGTGGTCTGCCTTTCAAGGTATGGTAGGTGTCAGCTTAATGTTTGACTTAATGTTTAGTTACTGCATAATAATTCCAGCCTGCAACATTGGGATTTTTAATATCTACCCTTTTACCTCTTCCACTAAGTTAGTGCAGCATTTTAGGTTTCATTATTTCAGTACCCCTCTTTTGATCCCTGTTATTGTACTGATCAGGGTTCTTAGTTTGAGGCAACAATCCATTTTTAATAGTTTAAGTAGAGAGGATGTGGAAAAATCCTGATACTGGGGAGATGAAGAAATGGACTCCGGGTTGAACTTTCCGGAACAAATAAAAAAAAAAAACCACGTAGCACAACTGGGCCATCAAAGGAGTACCTTAATCTCCTTTGATCAGGAAGCGATAGAATTAAAAAGTGATTAACAAATTAGTGTTCCTAGAGTTAGCCTGTGTTGTTACAACCTGCATAAGTAAATGAATTCCCGTGTACCCTCATTCTTCTGTGCAACTAACATATTAGGTTGGTATGACTAAGAAACTTTCTTAAAAAAAATTGATTGGCACTGGGCGCAGTGGCTCAAGCCTGTAATCCCAGCACTTTGGGAGGCTGAGACGGATCACGAGGCAGATCACGAGGTCAGGAGATCGAGACCATCCTGGCTAACATGGTGAAACCCCGTCTCTACTAAAAAATACAAAAAACTAGCCGGGTAAGGTGGCGGGCGCCTGTTGTCCCAGCCACTCGGGAGGCTGAGGCAGGAGAATGGTGTAAACCCGGGAGGCGGAGCTTGCAGTGAGCTGAGATCCGGCGACTGCACTCCAGCCTGGGCAACAGAGCGAGACTCTGTCATAAAATAAAATAAAATAAATTTAAATTAAATTTAAAATTTTCTTAAAAAAAATTGATTGGCTTGTAAGGGTCACTTTGCAAAGTTTGAATTTTAAAATAAGCTTGTTACTTGTCAACCTGAATAACAAACAGAGGCTCCCTAAAAATGATGTTTGGGAATAGAGCACTGCAGTGGGAATGCCATAGTAAACTTGTTCATATTCAGGGAGTTAAGGAAGACAGAGGTTTTTAAAGACGAAAATGAGGATGACATAATTGTTTTGAAATAATTATCCTTGGCTCCAAAGATTAATAAGAAGAGTGACGCCAGTTGGAGGTTGGGCAGGCAGCTTTTGGGCAGATGTCCTTGCAGAAATATTTTTTTGTGTAAAATTGCAGTGGGCTTTGTGCAAGGTTATGGTTTTCGGTCATTTTCTTTTTTTTTTTTTTTTTGAGACGGAGTCTCACTCTGTTGCCCTGGCTGGAGTGCAGTGGCCGGATCTCAGCTCACTGCAAGCTCTGCCTCCCGGGTTCAGGCCATTCTCCTGCCTCAGTCTCCCGAGTAGCTGGGACTACAGGCGCCCGCCACCTCGCCCGGCTAGCTTTTTGTATTTTTTAGTAGAGACGGGGTTTCACTGTGTTAGCCAGGATGGTCTCGATCTCCTGACCTCGTGATCCGCCCGTCTCGGCCTCCCAAAGTGCTGGGATTACAGGCTTGAGCCACCGCGCCCGGCGGTTTTCGGTCATTTTCATTATCAGGCGTATAAGCATGAGAACCATCTCTTCGTGGCTTTCCCTAGCTCTGTTTGAGTCTGACAACTTTGACATATTTATATAAGAAGGTTGTTGTGAAGAGCGAATTGATTTGTTTTTCTTGCTACCCCACTGAGTTTGTAGCATGCTTGTTCCTTGCTTCAGACTACTTAATTCTGCTCTAGAAGAAAGGTAGCTCATACTGAGGATTCTAGCGCTATAGACCTAAATTTTTTTAAGGCCCCCTCCCACCTGTTTTCTTTTCTTTTCTTTTCTTTTTTTTTTTGGAGACTCTGTTGCCCAAACTGGAGTACAGTGGTGCGATCTCATTTCACTGCAGCCTCTGCTTCCTGGGTTCAAGTGACTCTCCTGCCTCAGCCTCCCAAATAGTTGGGACTACAGGTGTGCGTCACCATGCCCACCATGATGCACACACTACAGGTGTGCGTCACCATGCCCAGCTATAGCCAAGCTAAGTTTTATATTTGTAGTAGAGATGGGGTTTCACTATGTTGGCCAGACTGGTCTTGAACTCCTGACCTCAAGTGATCCTCCTGCGTTGGCCTCCCAAAGTGTTGGGATTACAGGCATGAGCCACTGCACCTGGCTGTTTTTAGCCCTTTTATAAAATTTGAAATATTAACACAAAATGCACAAAACATAAATACTCAACTTCTCAATTGCAGAAGCTACGTAACCTCACTCCTCAAGAAATTGAATATTGCCAGTATTCCAGAAGACACTCAGTCTCATTTTCATAGTCCGTTTTGTGCTGCTACAGCAGAATACCTGAGACTAGGTAATTTATAAAGAACAGAAATTGATTTCTTACAGTGTTGGAGGCTGGGAAGATTAAGGGACTGGTGAGGGTCTTCTTGCTGCATCATCCCATGGCATTAGGCAGAAGGGCAATAAGAAGCTTGAGAGAGAGAGCAAGAAGTGGTCAAACTCGTCCTTTACAAGGAACCCACTCCTGAGATAATGGCGTGAATTCATTGATGAGAGTGGTGCCTCCATGGCCCAAACTTCTCGCATTATGTCCCACCTCCCAACACCATCACATTGGGGATGAAGTTCCCAATACATGAACTTTGGGGGACACATTCAAACCATAGAACCAATACACTGCTTTCCAATTACAGCAGCCTGCCTCTAGTGAGCCATCATCTTGGCTTGTGGGGTCAGTTCGCCAGGTCTTAGAGAAATAGTAATGATGTCTGAATTTTAAAATATATTTAGCTTATCAGCACTGTAAGTACGAAAGGATTTGCATTTGCTTTTCTTTGTCTTTACTACCTAATTATGCATCCCTAAACTAGTTTTATTGCCTAATTTTGAACTATTATGTATATGTGGAATTGTACAGTATGTATGTAATTGTGCCTTTTTCTGCTTATTTTGTCAGTTGTTTTAAAACAACTAGAATAAAAAAGCTAGAAGTTTTATTCCAGTTGTTAAATGTATTCCTAGCTTTTTGTTTTTATTGTTGAATGTTATTCCCTCATGTGAATATGCTACAATTTGTCTATTCTGTCATTGCTCTCAGGACAGTGGGATGTTTACATTTTCTTTCTTCTTTCTTATTTCTATTTCTTAATTATTGTGTCTCAGCCACATCGATTTTCTTTTTGAATGTTTGAAATGTTGATATAAAGTTCTGTAATACTGTCATCTTAACAGTATTTTTCAGGTTATCTTTTGGTCTATAACAATACAAATATGTATTTTTTATGCTTCTAATAATTTGTGTACATGGCATTTTCTTTTTTGTTAACAGTACCTCCTTACATGACCTCCCTTATGCCCTTAATCCTGTAATTCTTTCTTCCATCCTCCCTTACTTCTGGCATTTTTTTTTTTTTTGAGACAGAGTCGCTGTTGCCCAGGCTGCAGTGCAGTGGCATGATCTCAGCTCACTGCAACCTCCGCTTCCCGGGTTCAAGTGATTCTCCTGCCTCAGCCTCCTGAGTAGCTGGAATTACAGGCCCCCACCACCACACCCAGCTAATTTTTGTATTTGTAGTAGAGACAGGGTTTCGCCATGTTGGCCAGGCTGGTCTCAAACTCCTGACCTCAGGTGATCCGCTTGCCTCGGCCACCCAAAGTGCTGGGATTACAGGCATGAGCCACTGCACCCGGCCTACTTCTAGTATTAATAACACTGCAACTAACTACTTTTTATATTCCACTAGATTCCAGTTTATATTTAACTACCTTAATGTAAGGTTATTTAGTAAAGCCATATCTGGTTTTTGAATAAATGCTTGAACTCTGTACCAAAATGTAAAAGATCTGCTTTTTCTTCTTGAGATCCTGAATAACTTTTATTTCCCTATTTTTTATAACAGTGAAACCAATCCGTAATCTAAATGGACATTCAATTGGGCAGTATAGAATACATGCTGGAAAAACAGTGCCGATTGTGAAAGGAGGGGAGGCAACAAGAATGGAGGTATGTGTGTCACTAACATTTTACTTCCATGGAAGACATTTTTTTCTTCCAAGCAGAAGATCGTGATAGTTAAGTATATAATTATACTGACCAGAATTAGCTTATCATCCATATTCACACTGTCAGGAATTGGGCCATTTGAATTTGCAAATTGTGTATAGTTAGCACTAAATCACTTGTGGAAATTGGGGCTGTGAAAGGATTGTTTGTTCAACATTTGATGAATATTTATGGAGCATTCCTAGGTGTCAGTCTCTTTATAGTAGGCTCTAGGGGTGGAGCTGTGAACAAAATTTGTAGGGGGAAGCAGAAAGACCAAGAAGTAAAAAGGAGCTAAAGCAAGGCAAGGTTAGATAAAGACTGCCAGGGGCTATTTCATGTTGCTGCTTAATCAGGTAGAGACTTCAAGAGATGGTAATTGTAGGCTGGGCTCAGTGCCTCAAGCCTGTTAATCCCAACACTTTGAGAGACCAGTGCAGGCAGATCACCTGAGGTCAGGAGGTTGAAACCAGTCTGGCCAACATAGTGAAACGTTGTCTCTACTAAAAATACAAAAATTAGCCAGGCATGGTGGCACGTGCCTGTAGTCCCACCTACTCGGGAGGCTGAGGCAGGAGAATCGCTTGAACCTGGGAAGTGGAGGTTGCAGTGAGCCAAGATGACACCACTGCACTCTAGCCTGGCAACAGAGAGACTGTCTCAAAAAGAGAGAGCGAGATGGTAATTGTGATTCATTCTGAATTTTTCTTCTTTCTCTCCCCTTGACCCTGATTTTTCAGGAAGGAGAAGTATATGCAATTGAAACCTTTGGTAGTACAGGAAAAGGTGTTGTTCATGATGATATGGAATGTTCACATTACATGAAAAATTTTGATGTTGGACATGTGCCAATAAGGTGAGAGACGAGACGATGGAATTTATGTGGCTAATGAGCATCTCTTCTGAGTTAACAGCATTTTTTTAAAAAGTGGCATGCATACAAAATAGTATATTCATTAAATGTAGAGTTCTGTAGCCCAACAGTAAGAAAAAAAAATAGCCTTTTAAACATTTTAACTGAGATAAAAATTACACACACACACACACACACACACGTGCTGTCTTCAAGTCTGGTTTCTGATAATCATAAATGTCAGAGATTATTTTGCTAGCATTCCTGGGTTTTTGGTTTAATATTTTCCCATTGGTAAACTTCCATTTACAATGTCTTTCAATTTACATTGAATTTTTTTAACATTTGAAGATGATTGAAGTCTGGATTTACATCTTTTATATCAGGTCTTTGAGCTTGCTGCACACAAAAGGAAATTCCCATAATACCCTGTAGTTAGGTCTGTACTGGGGAATATAACACACATAGACACGTAAACACAATAAGATGGCCTCCAGCTGGTTCCTATTCAGCTGCCATCTATAATTAGGTATGGGCTATTATACATTCTGGCTTTTGATTGTTGAAAGAGCAACTTTAAATAAAAGTTTTTGGACTTCAACTACTAAGACACAGCTAAGGTCTGGGCTTTTCTTAATGAGGGAAATGAGTTTGTAACTCTTTTGCCAACAATTAATTTTGGATTTTCTCCTCTTAGGCTTCCAAGAACAAAACACTTATTAAATGTCATCAATGAAAACTTTGGCACCCTTGCCTTCTGCCGCAGATGGCTGGATCGCTTGGGAGAAAGTAAATACTTGATGGCTCTGAAGAATCTGTGTGACTTGGGCATTGTAGATCCATATCCACCATTATGTGACATTAAAGGATCATATACAGCGCAATTTGAACATACGATCCTGTTGCGTCCAACATGTAAAGAAGTTGTCAGCAGAGGAGATGACTATTAAACTTAGTCCAAAGCCACCTCAACACCTTTATTTTCTAAGCTTTTTTGGAATATGTACCAGAATTAATTTGCAACATGTTGTCTCTTTTAACAGTGGACCCATGTAATACTTTTATCCATGTTTAAAAAAGAAGGAATTTGATCAAAGGCAAACCATCTAATGTAATTAACCAACGAAAAAGCTTTCAGGACTTTTAAATGCTAACTGTTTTTCCCCTTCCTGTCTAGGAAAATGCTATAAAGCTCAAATTAGTTAGGAATGACTTACACGTTTTGTTTTGAATACCTAAGAGATACTTTTTGGATATTTATATTGCCATATTCTTACTTGAATGCTTTGAATGACTACATCCAGTTCTGCACCTATACCCTCTGGTGTTGCTTTTTAACCTTCCTGGTATCCATTTTCTAAAAAATAAAGACATTTTCAGATCTGAGAGCTACATCTCAATGTTTGTGGTTATAATTCTGGACAGGATAAATAGCTAAACTTAATGTAGGCAAATGCAGAGACATGTATCTGAAATGTAGACCTCTACACTGAGACTTTTGTGGCATAGTGGCTAAAACAAGATCTACACATGCATAAAGAGGGACAAACACCTTTTCTTCATAAATACACAGCTTTAGGAATATTTCACCATTCTTTATAGGACATAGTACTTGTATTTTTTTCCCCTGACATTGGAAAGATGCGCTAATTGAAACTTGACTTAGGAACATTGTGCCAACTGGAAACCTTGATTTAGTAAAAATCTCAATGTTTAGATCCTTTTTATCAGGGAGTGTATTCAGCTTGCTCAGAAAACCAAAAGGGCATTAAAGCCACAAAAGCAAAGAAGAAAAAAAAAAAGCTTCCATGTTTGGATCTTGTTCTAATTAGAAAAATTAAGTTGAAATTATTGGACTTTTTCATTCATGAGGCAAATGCTGTAATATGTCGCCCTTTGACAGGTTTGGATTCTTAACATTACTGGTGGTATTTCAGGAAGTGAGGTGACAGTTACTTATAGCGGCTAAGTGTATTAAGTTGAATGTAACGATGGTAATATTAATTTGTTTTAACTGAGGCCCACTACTGATTCTTTAACAAATTGCTTGAATTCTTATATGTAAATAATTTTATGGGAATGTTCCATCATAATTTCTAAATCGTTTATATACCAAGGTAGCCTTAATTTGTGTATGTTTCAGTACAATGAGATTTTATTGCCTCTGGGATGCTGTTTAGTTTGTATTTTGTTAAACGTTTTTATCTTAGGAAGAGAAACCTACAACTTCTGTACCTAGATCATCTGTTACATTAAAAAGCTGTTCTTTCAGCATTAGAGCTATAAATGAATGTTATCTTGTGGGGAAACAACCTAGGTTTTAGCTGTATGAGCTATATTTATTATGGTGCTAATGTTCAATAGCCACATTTGACTAATTTCTCCATTTTCTGTGATGCTGTGGCTGGCAGCAGAGCTCGCCAGTTCACGCCTGGACATACTCTCAGGGCTGGGCCCTCCAGCTCTCTCCTTTGAGGTTGAGTCCATATCTTTTTATGTGGAAGTATAAAGCAAGTATCTTGATTTCTAAATCCAGGAATTTTAGAATTGACCTTTATGAGTGAAGACTTGGAGCTTTTAAAGATCTCGGCAGTCTTTGATCTCACACCAATTAGGAGCTCCAAGTTCCCTTCCCAGGTAACTGTTGGGAACAATGGCATCACTGTATGCCCTTGTAATGGCTGGAAGGGACATGATCTTGTAAATAGGAAAGCCGTCACTTAAATTGT
Source organism: Colobus angolensis palliatus (assembly GCF_000951035.1). Taxonomy (NCBI): domain Eukaryota; kingdom Metazoa; phylum Chordata; class Mammalia; order Primates; family Cercopithecidae; genus Colobus; species Colobus angolensis. The sequence goes on from NW_012110919.1 coordinate 6,669,915, forward strand.
ATTGTTTGCTTATTAGCCATGTATCCCTTAAAATTTTGTTATGTTTACGACGATGTACCTTATTGGCAACAAATTATTAGTTTGATGTTTAACAATAGTGCCTTTAGTAAATTATTTTACAACTAAAACATGTTGTTTTTTGTTAGATCAACTTAGCAGAATGTAGACATCCATGCTGAGATTTAAGATACATAGTAAGAAATCTAAGTTTCTGTTTATTTAGGTTTTAATTTTATTGTTGGTATTTTGAGACATTTTTCACACTAAAATTTAGTGGAAAGTACTAACAGATTTCCCATATTCCCCAATAATATCCCCCTTCTCCAAGCCTCCCCCCATAGATGTTAGTTTCAAGGGGTTAAAAAGTAAAGGGTTAAGTCACTTTCTCTTTTTTTTTTCTCTCTCTCTTTTTAGACAGAGTCTCGCTCTGTCACCCAGGCTGGAGTTCAGTGGCGTGATCTCAGCTCACTGCAACTGGGTTCAAGCTATTCTCCTGCCTCAGCCTCCCGAGTAGCTGGACTACAGATGTGTGCTACCACACCTGGCTAATATTTTTTGTTTGTATTTTTAGTAGAGATGGGGTTTCACTGTGTTAGCCAGGATGGTCTCGATCTCCTGACCTTGTGATCCACCTGCCTCGGCCTCCCAAACTGCTGGGATTACATTACAGGCATGAGCCATGGTGCCCAGCCTCTTGTATATTTTTATATTGAAATAAGTACAAGCAATGATACCATTACAAATAGTTCAGGAGTTTTTACAATAATTCCATTAAAATGATGTGCTAAAATGTATAATGTTAAAAACAGTCCTGGAAACTAGGAAAGGGTAGATGCTGGTATCTTGACCACGTAAATTTTTAATGAGGTATTAAGTGTGTAACAGTTGAGGTAACAACTTGCATAGGTATTATGAACAATTTTAAACACAGCCATTTAATATTCCAGATGTGTTTTTGGCACAAATGATTTGTCTGTTCAGTGATAAAAGTCTCATTGCACTTCAGCTAACCCAGATGACTTGTTATTTACTGGTAGAGATCTCTTTCAAGTTTGTACTTACAGATGATCACTACTGGTGAACAGCATTCTACAGGATATTATCTTTCACTAAGACTTCAACCTGCAAATAAACCCACTTATAAAAAAAGGATATATGATCTTCCTGTGGTTAACAGAGCTTAGATACATAGCTGGTCTGCAGATTAGTTGATTCTACCCTCTCCAAATAAGACAAAGTTAGCAGCAACGGGACTTTAAAGAAATCCAGTGAGATTATCAGAGAAGAACAAAAAGAGTGACTAACTGTATTTTTTTTTTTTTTGGCAAGTTTAGATAGCTTTTAATTTTTTTAATGCTCAGGGCCAGTGTTTTAAGAGGCTCCTACCTAGTAGTCACATAATCCTAGCAAGAGTAAATCAAACTTTAGTTATTTAGGAGAATGAGATGCTAGACACAATAGTCCAGTTGCCAATTTTGAACACTTTTTTGCCCTGTAATTTTTTCTCTTCAAGACTCTTTATTCCTTTGAACTAAAAAATACATATAAAGTTTTAAGAGATCTAATGTCATCAGACATTATAAAATGAACTCATACCCAAGGTAAATTATTTGAATAACATCATACACTCACTGGTTTGCTAAATTCAGACTTTTTATGACTGCTTAATTATTAGACTTCTGGACAAACCTGTTTGTTGCCAGACAAAAATCATAAATCCCAGCCATCATTTTTTCATGTCCATAGTTCCAAAGGTCACTTAAATATGCTATTTGTAAAGCTGCCTGTTTCATTTACAGTTTGACTATGCCAAATAAAGAGCAATTACTAAAACAATTTTGGGGTTACATTAACCAAAATAATGTCTGTTACAAGGCCCGTTAACACACACAGCCTCAGAAATACCACTGAATGTGACTGAAGAATATTTAGGTGATACCTTGACATGTCACTGCAATAACTCCAAGGGGCAAGGTAACTTCAATATACAAATGAAAGAAAGACTATTAGTGACCAAGTAGAGTCTAATTTTCCATCTGTTAAGAATTTGTGGCCGGGCGCGGTGGCTCAAGCCTGTAATCCCAGCATTTTGGGAGGCCGAGACAGGCGGATCACGAGGTCAGGAGATCGAGACCATCCTGGCTAACACGGTGAAACCCCGTCTCTACTA
>NW_012110919.1:6672304-6674646 GCF_000951035.1 Colobus angolensis palliatus
AATGATGCCACTTGAACTTTGTTGATAGAAGATTGCACAAATTCATGATCCGAGCCAATTAAGACATAAAAATATAAAAGAGGTAACATCAGTCTGAGGTAAACACCAAAAGTTTAAAACTCCAAATATTTGAAAAAAGTAGTTACCTTCAGTTGATACACACATTTATACTTTGAAAAAAAAAAAAAATTGTAGTTAGATATAAAATGCATAAATGTTGTATATACACTGATTCACAAGAAAAAATGTTTAAAATGGTACATCAGTCTTTTTAAACGTATATATATAAATCACAGGAAGAAAACCCCATTGTCTTTGGATCAGCTAAGGATTTCATTAGACGAGGTATCAGCGTCTTCATTGGGATGTTGGCTCCCCAACAGGAACTCTGGAGGCAAAAGTTCAGAATGTCCATTCTCAGAAACTCGTTGGGTATAAAACAAGATATAAGCTTGAGCCTTGCATACTTCATCCATAGTGCACATGCTTAGCTTGGAATCATTGCAGTGTACCCAGAACCCTAGAGTGAAACACAGAAATACACTTATGAAGGGACTTTAGAAAATTCTAGTATGAAAGGCATTGAGTGAGAAGCTTTTTCTGAAGTGAAAATAATTTTCTAGCCAATTCATTTTTCTTTAACAAGAAATATAGATTGGGCAGTGTTACCTTGGAATTATCTACCTTTAATCTAGAAGTAGCTTAAGTTTACACAGCATGTGACTGATGAGTACCTGACACTATTTATTCCTTGTGTAAATCTACCAGTTAATGCTTTTGCCACTAATCATACAGGATGATCATCCCTAATTCCAAAATCTAGCCGGGCGCAGTGGCTCACGCCTGTAATACCAGCACTTTGGGAGGCCGAGGCAGGCAGTGTAATCCCAGCACTTTGGGAGGCCGAGGCAGGCAGATCACCTGAGGCCAGGAGTTAGAGACCAGCCTGGCCAACATGGCGAAACCCCATCTCTACTAAAAATACAAAAATTAGCTGGGCATGTTGGTGCGTGCCTGTACTCCGAGCTACTCAGGAGGCTGAAGCAAGAGAATAGAATGGCTTGAACCTGGGAGGTGGAGGTTGCAGTGAGCAAGGATTGCGCAGCTGCCCTCCAGCGTGGGTGATAGACTGTCTCGAAAAAAAAAAAATCCAAAACCAAAACTTTTTGTGCCAACGTGATGTCATAAGTAACCCTGAACACATTTTTTCCCACTGTATTAATGTCTTTTTTTTTACTGTGAAACTTATGTGCACATAAGTATAATGCACTTATGTACATTACATGCACATAAGTATGCTAATGACTGCTTATCATTAGCATATAAATCAGCCAGGAATTATGCTGATGCCAAACCACCAGACTGTCCATATGAGTTGCTGAGATAGTGACACCTTTGCTGATTGCTCAATGTACACAAACTTTGTTATATGCACTCTGTTAATGAAACTGTTTCATTATTTAAAGTGTAGAAAATTATCTTTAGGCAATGTGTACAAGGTGTATATGGGTCCCATCCCTACAATACCTCATAATGTCTATGCAAAAAAATCCAAAATTCAAAACACATATGGTCCCAAGCATTTTAGACAAGGTATACTCAATCTGTATTAAAAAGCAAACTGGGTCGGGCATGGTGGCTCACGCCTGTAATCCCAGCATTTTGGGAGACCAAGGCTGTCAGATCAGTTATGGCCAGGAGTTCAAGACCAGCCTGTCCAACATGGTGAAAGCCCGTCTCTACTAAAAATATAAAAATTAGCCAGGCATGCTGATGCACACCTGCAATCCCAGCTACTCGGGAGGCTGAGGTTGCAGTGAGCCGAGATGACGCTGCTGCACTCTATTCCAGGGGAAAGAGTGAGACTCTGTCTCAAAAACAAACAAACAAAAAAAGCCAATAGTGTACAAATAACTTGGTAGTTTTTGGTAGTTCAGTGTTGAGTTACCTTGGTGGATTATCGGGCTTCTTGTCCTCACCTTTTTCTGTTTAGGGTGTGTTGGGTGGGGGTGGGGAGTTGGAGGTTCATTCTTTGTTCAACAGTAAATATCAAAAGGGGAAGTAAGGCTGGGCGTGGTGGCTCGTCTGTAATCCCAGCACTTTGGGAGGCTGAGGCAGGTGTATCACAAGGTCAGGAGTTCAAGACTATCCTGGTTAACACGGTGAAACCCCGTCTCTACTGAAAATACAAAAAATTATCCGGGTGTGGTGGCACATGTCTGTAGTCCCAGCTACTCAGGAGACTGAGGCAGAACTGCTTGAACCTGGGAGGCAGAGGTTGTAGTGAGCCAAGATCCCGCCACTACACTCCAGCCTGGGTGACAGAGCGAGACTTCATCTCA
>NW_012110919.1:6675091-6685829 GCF_000951035.1 Colobus angolensis palliatus
GAGTAGCTGGGACTACAGGCGCCCGCCTCCTCGCCCGGCTAGTTTTTTGTATTTTTTAGTAGAGACGGGGTTTCACTGTGTTAGCCAGGATGGTCTCGATCTCCCGACCTTGTGATCCGCCCGTCTCGGCCTCCCAAAGTGCTGGGATTACAGGCTTGAGCCACCACGCCCGGCCTTGAAGTGTGTCTTTAAGAAAAGTTAACACTCTGACTTTTAGTTGGCAACAAGACTAACCTCATTATTATATTCCTCCGGCCCTTAGTCAAAAGTACTGCAAAACCTACAGAAAATATTTCATGCATCAACTCTCACGTTTTAGTATCTGCAGAGGTATTCTCCCCAAGAAAATAAGTGGTCAAGTAGTTTTGTTTATGATTTAGTAGTCAATTTAGAAATCGGCTAAAGCCTGAACTCCAGCCTCCAAGTCCAACCCGGGATAAAATACTTTTTCTTATCTGTACCTCCTTCAGAATTATAGCAGTAGGCAGTGTAGTGCCCTGAGCCAAATCCTTTCCCATGGTGCATCACCACCGCAGACAAGTCATAGATAAAGCATTCTGGTCTGAGGGATTTCAGGGTCTCCCTGCAGCAATAGGGCTCCATGTTTAAGATTTCCTCAAAGCCAACATGAACACCAATCTTCTCTCGGTTATTACGTCCTGACCACCTGTGAACAAACCAGTGTGAAATTATCAACACAATTAAGGGAAAATACCACGTACTAGGTCTAGAGACTTGTAACAGATGACCCCAGGCAGTATGGAATACAAAGTATCATATGTAATATAAAATTATTCCAATGCTGAAGTTGGCTATAAATGGAGAAATTTTGGCTTATTTTGCCTTCTTGTAGTTAGATGATAATGTAGGGGAAAAAATTAACTTTTGGGAAAGTATTGCCTTATGGGGGTATTTACCCCCTAACAGGTAAAAGTCAAGGCCACGAAAGGGTTGGGGTTTTTTTGTTTTTCATTGTTTTAGAGATGGAGTCTTGCTCTGTTACACAGGCTGGAGTGCAGTGGCGCGATCTTGGCTTACTGCAGCCTCTGCCTCTCAGGTTCAAGCCATTCTCCTGCTGGGACTGCAGGTGTGCGCCATCACACCTGGCTAATTTTTGTATTTTTAGTAGAGAGAGGACTTTACCATGTTGGCCAGGCTGGTCTTGAACTCATGACCGCAAGTGATCCGCCTGCCTTGGATTCCAAAGTGCTGGGATTACAGGTGTGAGCCACTGTGCCCAGCCCCACCAAAGGGTTTTTAATTCCTTATTGTTTTGCCAGGATATGAAGAGGGTATCCCAGATGGGAGCTACAATCTGGATCTTTCTTGGCCAGGTATGCAGGAAAACAAAACAGGGCACCTCTAATTCCTCAGAATACTTCAGAGATTTTCAGACTAAAACAACAGGATCTGTGTCCCCTCGCTGTGTGTAAGTCAGCACAACCGCCCACTGGTGACAGAACTGAAAGAACGCCCTTATCCTGTCATTTTCTCAGTCTGTTGCTCATACTTCCCCTTACTGGATCTCAGCATGGCAAGCAATGTGTTTATCAATATGCATAATGAGTTGGTCCTACGAGGGGAAAATAATGTAACGTCGTAGTTAAGAGATTATAATCCAGTTTGTGGTAGTATGGTACAGAGACAAGGCAGACATAGATGAAAATATAGTAGTAAAGTACTAAAACATGAACTTCAAATAACAGCAGGTAGAGAACAGAGAGACAGGAACACAGTTTTATGATGGAAAAAAAAATGTGAAAATGCTTAGTCCAGTGTAAAATGGCATGGAACTAAAGATGAACTATGCAAATTATGTTATCTGCTGGGCCATAAGTCATATTCCAAATTCTCTGTGTGGTTGTGAAAAATATATTTGGTTTTCCTTCCAGTTTCCTAAGATACATCTCCTAAAATTCTTGGAATCTCTGGAGTGTCTTAGCTGGGCGCGGTGACTCACGTTTGTAATCCCAGCACTTTGGGAGGCTGAGGCGGGTGGATCACCTGAAGTCAGGAGTTCAAGACTAGCCTGGCCAAAATGGTGAAACCCCATCTCCACTAAAAATGCAAAAATTAGCCAGGCGTGATGGCGCATGCCCATAATCCCAGCTACTGGGGAGGCGGAGGCAGGAGAATCACTTGAACTCAGGAGGCGGAGGTTGCAGTGAGCTGAGATGGTGCCATTGCACTCCAGCCCGGGCAACAAGAGCTAAACTCTGGCTCAAAAAAAAAAAAAAAAGTGTGTCTTTTGTATGCTAATGAGACAACTAGTGCCTATGAAGATGGTATCCCAGTGGCTGGCAACCCCTAGATAGCTTCAGCATGTGGGCAAGTCACAGGAAAGACCCGGGAATGACTAAAGGATTGGGACTTTCAGCTTCCTTCCAACCCCCAAAGGGAATGGGGCTGAATGATGTAATCAGTCATGCCTACGTACTGAAGCCTCCATAAAAACCCAAAAGGATGGGCTTCTGGAGCTTCCAGATAGCTATCCATGCTGAGCTCCCTGGAGGGCGGCACCCCCAGGGAGGGTGTGGAACCTATACACCCCTTCCCACAAGTCATGCCCTACACATGACTTCCGTCTGGCTGTTCACATGGATCCTTGAAACTCTCCTTTGTAATAGAAGGGTAAACACAAAGGTTTCCCTGAGTTCTGTGGGGCCCTGTAGCAAACTGATCAAACGAGGGGAGTGTGGCTTGTGAGAATCCCATTAAATGTACAGCCAACAGGTTGGTCAGAATTTCCACAAACCTGGAGTTACGACTGGTGTCAGAAGTGGGGGTCAGTCTGGTGGGACTGAGCTCTCAATCTGTGGGGTCTGATGCTACCTCCAGGTAGACAGTGTTGGAACTGAGTTGAATAAGAGGATACCCAAGCTTGCGCTCACTGCAGAACTGATGACTTGCTTGGTAGGAGAAATCTCCTATACATTTTGGTAAGCAGAGGTCACATTCGTATTCTCTGTTGTAAGAGTATGGTAGGAGAAACTGAGTTCGGTTTTTCCAATATTTCTCAGCCAGGTGCGGTGGCCCACGCCTGTAATCCCAGCACATTGGGAAGCTGAGGCGGGCAGACTGCCTGAGCTCAGCAGTTTCCAGATTAGCCTGGGCAACGTGGCAAAACCCTGTCTCTACCCAAAAAAAATTTAAAAAAATAAAAAATAAATACAATAAACTGATGAAGAACAATAAGATAATATTATACCTAAAATTCATAATGGTTTGCTTCTGCAGAGGGGAAAGGAACAAGACTGACAGGCATGCACAGGAGACATCTACGGTATTAGAAATATTCTGCCAGGCGCGGTGGCTCACGCCTGTAATCTCAACATTTTTCTTCTTCTTCTTTTTTTTTTTTGAGACACAGTCTTGCTCTGTCGCTCAGGCTAGAGTGCAATGGCATGATGTTGGCTCACTGTAACCTCTGCCTCTATGGTTCAAGTGTTTCTCCTGCCTCAGCCTCCCAAGTAACTGGAATTACAGGCATGCGTCACCATGCCTGGCTAATTTTTGTATCTTTATTTTTATGTATGCATGTATGTACGTATGTATGTTTGAGACGGAGTCTCACTTTGTTGCCCAGGCTGGAGTGCAATGGCATGATATCGGCTCACTACAACCTCCGTCTCCTAGGTTCAAGCGATTCTCCTGACTCAGCCTCCCAAGCAGCTAGGATTACAGGCATGTGCCACCATGCCCGGCTACATTTTTGCATTTTTAGCAGAGATTGAGTTTCACCATGTTGGCCAGGCTGGTCTTGAACTCCTGACCTCAGGTGATCCACCTGCCTCAGCCTCCCAAAATACTGGGATTACAGGCATGAGCCACCTCACCCGGCCAGCACTTTGGGAGGCCAAGGTGAGTGAATCGCTTGAGCCCAGGAGTTTGAGATCAGCCTGAGCAACATGGTAAAACCCCATCTCCAGCCTGGCAGACAGAGTGAGACTCGGTCTCAAAATAAATAAATAAATAAGCAAATGTAAGTCATTTACTAGCCAAGTATATGGTGTTAAAAGTTAATTTATTTGTCAGAAAGGTGATTAAAGGGGAAAAAATTATTACATGCATTCTTTAAGTTTTGAAGCATTATAAGCACAAGGAATGATCACTTTGCAACTGGTCCTGCTACAGACCTGAATCGTTTGAGGTGCAGTCTGAGAACCTGAGGTAGGTGGCATATCGTGAGTTGTTTCTGAGCTTCTGTGAGTACAACTGGTTTGGAGGAAAACCTTCTACGCTTTGCTGTAACATCAAAGAAAGAATAAAAATCAAATTTAATTTAAAGATGCAGGGAAAAGCTGAGTGAACCTTCTTTTAATTAAGTCAGAAATGAGAAGTATCTACTGTGCTCTAGGCATTGTGCTGTGCTGGAGATATAGACATGGGTTTTACCCTCGAGAAACTCATGATCCACAATTAAACAAAAAACTTATAAGCTAGTCAAGTCAGATCTGTAATCAAGCACATGATTTAATAATAATCTTGCATATAATGTAACAGAACAAAGTATACTGCCATAATATTTTTATTTACTTATTTATTTGGAGACGGAGTCTCACTCTGTTGCTCAGGCTGGAGTGCACTGGCGCGATCTCAGCTCACCACAACCTCCGCTTCCTGGGTTCAAGCAATTCTCCTGCCTCAGCCTCCTGAGTAACTGGGACTATAGATGCATGCCACCGCGCCCGTCTAATTTTTGTATTTTCAATAGAGACGCGGTTTCACTATGTTGGCCAGGCTGGTCTCGAACTCCTGACCTTGTGATCCACCTGCCTTGGCCTCCCAAAGTGCTGGGATTACAGACATGAGCCACTGCACCCAGCCATAATAGTATTTTTAAATGGAACTGGCCATACCAATTAATAGGAAAAGTTACAACATTCTGTAAACATTTTAATACACATTTCCCAAACTTTTTTTTTTTTTTGAGATGGAGTTTTCGCTCTTGTCGCCCAGGCTGGAGTGCAATGGCGCGATCTCGGCTCACCACAACCTCCGCCTCCTGGGTTCAAGCAATTCTCCTGCTTCAGCCTCCCAAGTAACCAGGATTACAGGCATGCACCTCCACTCCCGGCTAATTTTGTATTTTTAGTAGAAACGGGGTTTCTTCATGTTACCCAGGATGGTCTCAATCTCCTGACCTCGTGATCCGCCCACCTCAGCCTCCCAAAGTGCTAGGATTACAGGCGTGAGCCACCGCGCCTGGCCCCAAACTCTTAATTTAAAAGTCTGTGGTCAAAAGATTTAAAAAAGAAATAAGAAAAAAAAAGTGTGCGGTCAGTTCATATACTAAGGCTAGTCAGAAACCCAGAGGAAGGTCCTGATTACCCAGAACATCCCTCCACTTTTCCTGGGGACCACCCCAGCCCTGGCCAATGGCTTAGGAAAGCAGGACTTTACCAGTTCTGAGGCCTCCCTCACTCAAGCGTTTTGCTTTTGCTCTTTTAGCACCAGATCTTAGACAGTTGGAACTCAGGATTCTTCTTGTCCCTTCTGCTTCCCTAGAGGTCCACCTACGGACTGTCCTGCAGCTGGGCCATCGGCTACAGTTTGTTCGTGATGCCCAGGAGCTATCCTTCAACTTGCACATGAGCTCCGACTCCAGCCATGGCAGCAGCTGCTTCTCACGTGGGAAGCAGGCTCAGTCCACCATGAAGCTGAGCTCTAGGCCATCTTTGCTGGTCTTTCTTCTGGGTGTCTAACCCTGCGATCCAGGTATCTGGCTGCTGCTGAATGTCCTGGACCTACCTCTGGATTGTCTCCTAGCACATCCGGTCCAAGGGTAGCCAGATAGGGGATGTCAACTCCTCGGCGTATAATTGTAAACATTTTTATTGCTGTGTTAAAGTGGCTTTTAGGCCTGTATTTGGTAGCATTAGTAAACACATAGAAATTTGCTATAAAACCATATTCTGCATTCATAACATCACCCCCAAATTTGGTGACGAAAGCATGTGGGACTCATCACATTTATGTCCAAGAAAAAATAATACTTCATCATAACAACTTTGACAAAGTTTTATTTTTAAAAAAAAAAACCTTATAAATTTAAGGCTACTTTATGTGTTTACATTAGACAGCACTCAGAAAAAAGTGTTAAAGTCATTCCAGAAAACTATCAATTGATAAAACATTTCTTCAATGTGGGAATATCCTATTTTTTGTTTACCTTAAAAGTTTAGTATCTAAAGCCTTAGAATCTATTTGCGAGATAGGGAAATTAGGCAGAATACCTGAAAAAATATATATAGTATAGTATAAACTAGTATAAACTATAGTATAGTTTACTATATAGTATAGTACACTACACCATATGTTTATATTATATATATAAATAGTAAGATACTATGTAAGTATATCTTATTCTTTTTTTGAATGGTGAACAGGTGGTGTTTGGTTACATAAATAAGTTATTTAGTGGTGATTTCTGAGATTTTGGTGTGCCCATCACCTGAGCAGTGCACATTGTACCCAAAGTGTAGTGTTTTATCCCTCACTCCCTCCCACCCTTTCCCCTGAATCTGTAAAGTCCACTGGACCATTATTATTATTATTATTATTATTATTATTATTATTATTATTATTATTTAAGATGGAGTCTCGCTCTGTTGCCCAGGCTGGAGTGGAATGGCACGATCTCGGCTCACTGCAACCTCCGTCTCCCGGGTTCAAGTGATTCTCCTGCCTTGGCCTCTTGAGTAGCTGGGATGACAGGCGCCTGCCACCATGCCTGACTAATTTTTGTATTTTTAGTAGAGACGGGGTTTCACCATGTTGGCCAGGCTGGTCTCGAACTCCTGACCTCAGGTGATCCGCTCACCTCAGCCTCCCAAAGTGCTGGGATTACAGATGTAAGCCACCACGCCCAGCCCACATTGGATCATTCTTACGCCTTTGTATCCTCATAGCTTAACTCCCACTATATATACATACATTGACAGAGGAGGTAAGACACAGCAGATCTTTGTGTGTGTGTGTGTGTGTGTGTGTTTTTGAGACAGCGTCTTGTTCTGTCACCCAGGTTGGAGTGCAGTGGCACGATCTCGGCTCACTGCAATCTCTGCCTTCTGGGTTCAAGAGATTCTCCTGCCTCAGCCTCCCAAGTAGCTGGGATTATGGACGCACTCCACCACATCTGGCTAATTTCTGTATTTTTAGTAGAGATGGGGTTTTGCCATGCTGCCCAGGCTGGTCTTGACCTCAAGTGATCCACCTGCTTTGGTCTCCCAAAGTGTTAGGATTACAGGTGTGAGCCACCGCACCTGGCCAACACAGCAGATCTGATGTGGTTTTACACACCATTTCCTTGGAGGAAGATGCTTCTTTTCTGTTTTGTTTTGTTTGAGACAGAGTTTCACTCTTGCTCAGGCTGGAGTGCAGTGGCGTAATCTCAGCTCACTGCAACCTCTGCCTCCTGGGTTCAAGCAATTCTCCTGTCTCAGCCTCCCGAGTAGCTGGGATTACAAGTGTGTGCCACCATGCCCAACTAATTTTTGTATTTTTAGTAGAGACGGGGTTTCACCACATTGGCCAGGGTGGTCTTGAACTCCTGACCTCGGGTGATCTGCCCGCCTTGGCATCCCAACATGCTAGGATTACGTGAGCCACTGCACCCGGCCGAGGATGCTTCTCTTGAACTGAAATGGCTGTTTCACCCCCAGCGTCAGGTTCCCATGCGCTCCTCTATTAGAGCACTTATCACAGTGGATCCTGTCTATCCGCCTCCTCCATTAGGAATGTGAGCACCTTGACAGTATCTCACCTCTACCTACAGATACTGGGAGTAACTAACACAGAACAGACACGGCATAGTTTTGAATAAATCTTTGTTTTGATGAAGCCAATCTCCACAGCAGGAGTCCTGCATATGGTATTTCCTATTTTATGTATATAGACACACACACATACATTTATCTACATATCATTTTGATATGTAGCAAGAAAAAGCTCATAAAACAAGTGTTTCATTCACATTGCATGACATGCTTTCCTTTCATTATTCCTCTTTGCTATTTTATTTTGCTCCACATATCATATTTAAACTTGTTATGAATCTTCTCTCCCCAAAATTGTCTACAAGATCAGAAACAATTTAAATTCCATCAGTATGGCCAGACAAATGCATAGTTCATAAATGCCAATTATAAGTGAAAATGTCTGTTTCTTTTGACAAACTGAAAAAAAGTTCATTTTCATAACTGCTAAAGATTTCTTTCAGCTTCCTCTCATCTGCGTTTCTCTTTATCATTCCTAGGAAAGCACCGAGAACACACCGTCTTTACTCACAGTTACACTGGTCACATACGTAGATTTTTCCTTCTAAAGCTTCAGTTTCTGTAAATTTGGCCAACATTTCAGTAACCAGACATGGCTGAGATGCAATATCTTTTCCACTGCATTGATATCTTTCTGGAAACTCCAATGACAAGTCCCAGAAAGGTTCTATGGTATTGGATTTGTTGTCACATGCAAGACATGTAACCTGCAAATGAGAATGAGTTCCTAAGATTATAATCTTTCCGTCAAAACATTAACTCTTTTCACTAGAGATCATTGCCAGTAAATAAGCTTTTCTCATGAAAATGCACCATTAGAATTCTGAATAATCTGCCTTATATTCTTGTCAAGAAATCTTTCCTTATGATTTTTCCTTCCAAAAGACTGTTATCAGAGCCATCATGAATTGGTTGCTTTAACTACTGGTCATTCAAAAACCTCTAAGGGCATTAAATTTAGGCAAAAATCCAAACTGTGGACACACTGAATAGAAACACAGTATGTAAGGCCGGGCGCGGTGGCTCAAGCCTGTAATCCCAGCACTTTGGGAGGCCGAGACGGGTGGATCACGAGGTCAGGAGATCGAGACCATCCTGGCTAACACGGTGAAACCCCATCTCTACTAAAAAATACAAAAAAAAACTAGCCGGGCGAGGTGGCGGCGCCTGTAGTCCCAGCTACCCAGGAGGCTGAGGCAGGAGAATGGCGTGAACCCGGGAGGCGGAGCTTGCAGTGAGCTGAGATCCGGCCACAGCACTCCAGCCTGGGTGACAGAGCGAGACTCCGTCTCAAAAAAAAAAAAAAAAAAGAAACACAGTATGTATATGTATACATAGAAACATACATATGATGTATATTCACATGCATTAAATTTAATGTATTTATGTCATTAGGCTTGAGTTTCCTCACTGTTTCTCCTTCATCTTTTCTTTTTGAGATGGAGTCTCGCTCTGTCCCCAGTGCTAGGGTGCAATGGCGCAATCTCGGCTCACTGCAACCTCCGGCTCTCAAGTTCAAGCGATTCTCCTGCCTCAGCCTCCTGAGTAGATGGACTACAGGCACAGCTATCACAAACCCAGCTAATTTTTCTGTTTTTAGTAAAGACAGGCTTTCGCCATGTTGGCCAGGATGGTCTTGAACTCCTGACTTTAGGTGATCCGCTCACCTCGGCCTGCCAAAGTGCTGGGATTACAGGCATGAGTCATCATGCCTGGCCTCTCCACCTTTTGCTGATGTTTCTTCCTAAACCCAAATACTACAACCTCTTAACCCAATCCAATCTTAACCATATTACAAGTAAAATACTACCTTTTCATTATGCAGATTTTGAGACCCTGGCAACTGATAATTTCAAAAGACAAGACATATGACATAAATAATGATGTCATACTCCTATTTAGAGCAAACATCACATTAAAATCTCCATCCAAACACAGAAAACACGAAAAATATGGAGCTCTTTTAACAACTTACACAGGCAACGTAGCAACCGGAAAGGAAATGAATAGTAACTTCAGTGAAACATTCAGCAGGATTTAATGCCAACAAACACTGCACGTAACTGAAGACAGACTCCATGAACTAACAATTCACATATGATATGAAATACTATAAAGAACCTCTTTCATACAAGCTATAACCCTGGCACAGGCAACGAAATAAAGAAGCCAGTTCTAATATAGATTTTAGATTTCACAAATTGACACAAAGAACTCTCCTGGTGTTTATAATCTAAGGACTCAGTAGTGCCAGGGCCAGACATTTTGAGGATTTTCTCGAATTAAACAAAAACAAAAACAAAAGCAAAAACACACAAAAAGCTATCCCAGTCTGAGTGTAGTGGCTCATGCCTGTAATCCCAGCACTTTGAGAGGCCAAAGCGGGAGGACTGCTTGAGCCCAGGAGTTTGAGACCAGCCTGGGCAACACAGTGAGACCTTGTCTCTATAAAAAAAAAATAAAAAATAAAAAGGAAAAGCCATTACAGCAACCAATTGTCTTAAATCTCGAGAAGCAGTTCCATAAGAGTGTATTAAAGAAAGAGAAGCAAAACGCTGGTACAATAATTTTTATTAATTTTAAAATTCATTTATAATGGAAAAAACAAGCACAGAGCCACTTTCATACTACTGGAAATATATACATATATATAGAAAAGAAAATCACTTTCTGGAAAGAACTTTGTCACCAAGTATCCAAAAGTCTTACTCTGACAAAGTCAACTTCCAGGACTCTGTCATAAGGAAATAAAAAAATTAATTGATGACATTATAATAATGAAAAAAATTAACAACAGTCAACAATAGGGGAATGGTGAACTAAGTAAGCTACGGTATAAACATACAATGTGGCCAGGCACGATGGCTCATGCCTGTAATCCCAGCACTTTGGGAGGCTGAGGCAGGTGGATCACAAGGTCAGGAGATCAAGACCATCCTGGCTAACACGGTGAAACCCTG
>NW_012110919.1:6687210-6698661 GCF_000951035.1 Colobus angolensis palliatus
CCAGCACTTTGGGAGGCCGAGACGGGCGGATCACGAGGTCAGGAGATCGAGACCATCCTGGCTAACACAGTGAAACCCCGTCTCTACAAAAAAAAAATACAAAAACTAGCTGGGCGAGGTGGCAGGCGCCTGTAGTCCCAACTACTCGGGAGGCTGAGGCAGGAGAATGGCGTGAACCCGGCAGGCGGAGCTTGCAGTGAGCTGACATCCGGCCACTGCACTCCAGCCTGGGCGACAGAGTGAGACTCCGTCTCAACAACAAAAAACAAACAAACAAACAAAAAAACATTTCCCTACCTATTGTTAAAGCTTTCAAACCACGACCCTTTGGTTTTATATGAAGTCCTCCAGGGCTACTCCTTGGTCCCTGAAATTGCTCAAGTATGCACCATTTTCTTTCTTTCTTTCATTTCTTTCTTTTTTTTTTTTTTTGAGACAGAGTCTCGCTTTGTCACCCAGGCTGGAGTGCAATGGCACAGTTTCAGCTCGTTGCAACCTCCACCTCCTGGGTTCAAGTGATTCTCCTGACTCAGCCTCCCAAGTAGTTGAGATTACAGCCGTCTGCCACCACACTCAGGAAACTTTGGCATTTTTAGTAGAGACGGGGTTTCACCATGTTAGTCAGGCTGGTCTTGAACTCCTGACTTCAGGTGATCCACCTGCCTTGGCCTTCCAAAGTGCTGGGATTACAGGCGTGAGTCCCCCCGCCAGGCCATATGCACCATTTCCATTCCCAGTATAGCAGCATCTTTAAATCCGTTCCCTCTGGGATTAAACCTTCCTCTTCTCAATCCCTCAGATAATGAATGTAATACTGGTAACCTAGAGAGCTCCATCTCCTGATTTCTCCCTCCCTCCAAAAGCTTTTGATACCATGGATGTAAAACTACTTCCAATGATTCATGAAAGAAGGAATTGTAAATGAGTGAGCTGATTTCTCTGTACATATTTATAAAAACAATCTATTTTGACCTGAAAATGGTACTAGCTTAACACATTAGATGTACATAGAATATGCCTTTTTATAGGCTATACTTTATGAACTCCCAGTGATGAAAATAAGATTTTTAAAAATCCATACCTGACTAAGAAGTTGTCCATGAAAAATGTTATTTACAACATTCAGAACTTGTTTGATGAGTTTCCTTTGAGAAGTGGGGATAAGAGCTGGTAAACTGGTACCGGTTGTCTCTAATTCATGTTGTATTTTACCTAAAAGTTCACAAAGAAATTCCTGAGCATCTTGTTGGGCGTAACCACGAAAGGCAGGAATGAGTCTCCACACTGAGTGTAGCATAGCAAATGGTGAGACCAAAGTCCACTTTCCAGACCACATGACTTGGAACAAAGTATGCAATTCATGACAGAGAGAAAGGTACTGTGAAGTTGGCTCCCTTGGCTGAATAAGTTCCATCTTTCTACTTTTTGATGCTCCACCACTTAGTCCTGATGACAGACTTGATTGTCTGGAGTGAACAAAACCTGTATCTTTTTCTTGACATTCATTCATTTGATATACTACTGTATCTGTGACTGCTGGATGCTTACAGGAAGATCTTTTCTTCTCACTAGCAGTCACAGCCAGCCATTGGTTCAGATCAAGCTTTAAAAAACATTGTCGAAAAATAAGTAAATGACTCAACACCTGAAGAACAGAATTCATATAGCAAGTATTCCCCAAATTTCTCAATCCTGTTACACCAGGAGTTACTATTGGCCTTCGTTTAACTGAGGAGTCACTGATTTTTTGAGATATTTCATCTTCTGAGGTAGAAAGTACTTTATCTTTTGCTGTTGATGCTGGCATTTGTGCTGGCACCTGAACAGGAACTATTTCTATTATGGTTGACTGAGCGAGCCCTTGTAAACGTAAACTCTTTCTTGGAGGCATACTTTCCAATTCTGCTTTAACTTGATACTCTAATTCTTGTCGTCTTCGCTTTACTTCTCTTTTTACTACTAATTTTTCCCGAAATTGTTCTTCTTGCTTTTTTCTTCCAATGGGTGATTGTTCAAACCACGTTCGAAAGATCTTACCCATTAATATCCTTCTCCTGTGCCAAAGAGCAGTATACATTTGATCTTCATTTTGAAGCAGAGATTGGGCACCGTCACATAAGAAATAAGAATCATCACTTGTACCCATGGACCGTAAAACCATCCCACTGCGAGTTGTGCAGTGATAATTTTGACTTTTGATTGCACTTAACGTACTCCGTAGTAACTTCAGGTCTCCAGTTGCATTATCATTCAGAACATAATCATCACAAAGGTAACAAAAAACATACATCTCATTCACCTCCAATGCAACAGGATGACTGCTTTCTTGAAAGTGCTTGAGTGCATGCTCTTCAATGTATCTTCCACAGGCAACATGGGAGCAGCTAAGGCAAGCCCAAATGGACTCGGTCGTGTTGCAGTCCACGCAGTGCCATTTCTGAGGGTTGAGGCTGGAATGGTCTTGAGCAAGCCGCAGCTGCCCAACATGTTTGCACTTATCCATTGCTAGCATTTATTTAGTCTAGCTGAGAAACGCATAATCCAAACAAGTCTCTGTTCACAACACTTGAAGCATCTGAAAACTAAACAGAACAATGTTGAGTATTAATAAAAACAAGACGCTAATATTTTTCATATTTTTCCCAAGCATAATAAAGATTTGTGTCCTTTGCTCCCAATTTCCAGGCTGTTATAATACCACTGGCGGCCAGGCCCGGTGGCTCAAGCCTGTAATCCCAGCACTTTGGGAGGCCGAGACGGGCGGATCACGAGGTCAGGAGATCGAGACCATCCTGGCTAACACGGTGAAACCCCGTCTCTACTAAAAAATACAAAAAACTAGCCAGGCGAGGTGGCGGGCGCCTGTAGTCCCAGCTACTTGGGAGGCTGAGGCAGGAGAATGGCGTAAACCCAGGAGGCGGAGCTTGCAGTGAGCTGAGATCCGGCCACTGCACTCCAGTCTGGGCGACAGAGCGAGACTCAGCCTCAAAAAAAAAAAAAAAAAAAAAAACCACTGGCAGTTCTCACATTTCCCTTGCTCTAGACTTCCCTAATCTCACATCCACCTTGCTCTGAAAGCACAGACACTTCACTTTCTCTAATGAGTCACCTTCAACTTTTGTTTTTAACTTTCTGCTACCATCTAGTGGTAAAAAATGGGTAGTAATCACTTTCCACTGAAATAGCTTAAGATCCTTTTTACGCAGTAGTCTGAGGGCAGTTTCCAAAACTACATTTCTTTTTCGTTTTGTTTTGTTTTGAGACAGAGTCTTGCTCTGTGGCCCAGGATAGAGTGCAGTGGTGCAATCTCAGCTCACTGCAACCTCTGCCTCCTGGGTTCACATGATTATTGTGTCTTGGCCTCTAAGTAGCTGGGATTATAGGCATGCACCACCACATACAGCTAATTTGTTTTTCGTATTTTTACTAGAGACAGGGTTTCGTCATGTTGCCCAGGCTGGTCTTGAACTCCTGAGCTCAGGTCATCTATCCACCCTGGCCTCCCAAAGTACTGGGATTGCAGGCATGAACCACTGTGCCTGGCCCCTTTTCTTAAAGACGGGTTGGCAAGACTCAAATATATCTCACTAATACTTATAAACATTCTGAGCCCTATGCAGAGTTAATAAAGCATAATCAAATAAGAAAGGCTGAGTTTTAAGGCAGAAAAACGTAGGTTTGAATTGTACCTTTGCCACACACTGTTAAATGTATGATCTTGAGCAAATGTTTTAACTTCTCTAACCCATACCAACTTCAATTGAATTGTTGAAGAACTGAGAGATAATATTTATCTG
This sequence comes from Colobus angolensis palliatus, assembly GCF_000951035.1. NCBI lineage: Eukaryota > Metazoa > Chordata > Mammalia > Primates > Cercopithecidae > Colobus > Colobus angolensis. The sequence goes on from NW_012110919.1 coordinate 6,691,008, forward strand.
ACACACGGTAAATGCTCAGTAAATGGTAGTTTTAATTGTAGCTACAGCGAACACATTACCCTCTTTAAATAAATAATATTAGATATTCTATTTAATTACCATTAAACTTAATTTTTTCCATTGGGTAAATCAATAATTGCCTTTAATTCATAGCTCTATAACATACTCTGAGGCTGAACAGACTTGACAGGTGGCTTTAGGGAAAGACAGAAGAGGAGAAAGTGCTTTTGTATTTGAATATTCTCAGGAACATACAAGGGAATAAAGAGAAAAAAAAGAAGAATACGAAGTGGGTAGCAATAAGCTTTTATTACATTCTAGCAGGCCTAAGCCTATCTGAAATTATAAGCTTATTTAAAAAAAAAAAAGCTTACGTGATTTTTGACACAGAACTTGTTCCTTTATCAGTTAAAGTCAGGAACACTTCTCTAAGTTATTTACATGTAAGGAACAGAAATCTTATTTAAAAAGTCGTGATCACAAAACATCTTTTTCATTGATTTAATACAAATCAAAGACAAATCTCAGGGTTTGGGTGGAGACCTAGTTACAGAACCCTAAAAACACCCTATGTACCATGGCCAAGGCATTACATTTTTAGGGCAGCTGAAACTGTGAATTTCAATGGTACCTCCAAGTGCCACCTCCAGGCCTCAGGAAAACTGCAAAAGCGGTTGATTTTTGGTTCCTTCCCACCTCTTTTTGTAAAATCTCATAATCGTTCCTTAATTTTTAGGTACCAGGTACTGACCAGTCCCAACTCTCACATGTTCACGTTTCTTTCTTTTTTCTCCTTTTTCTCTCTTTTTTTTTTCTTTTGAGTCAGGGTCTTGTTATGTCACCTAGGCTGGACTGCAGTGGTGCAGGCTCAGGTCACTGCAACCTCCACCTCCTAGGTTCAAGCGATTCTCCCACCTCAGCATCCCCGGTAGCTGAGACCACAGGCATGTGCCATTACGCCTGGCTAATTTTTGCATTTTTGGTAGAGACATAGTTTCACCATGTTGCCCAGGTTGGAACTCCTGGCCTCAAGTGATCCACCCTCAGCCTCCCAAAGTGCTAGGATTACAGGCACGAGCCACCGTGTCCGGCCCCCATGTTCACACACGTTTTAAGTGCACATTTTAAATCTACTTCTCTCTCTCAAAATTTCCAGAGGTTTAAAATCTGGCCAAATATGCTATTTTATTAGAACACCTAGGATTTGACAATAGTTGCTAATGACAAAATTGAGACACCAGTGATTAATATATTCCACTATCCCATACCTTTCTGTACTGAGGCAAGAAACCTTGGAGTCATCCTTGACCTCTCTCTCAGTCTATCCTTCAGGAAAAATGGTTGACTCTACCTTCAAAATATACTGAGAATCTGACTTACTTAGTGCCTCTACTGCCACCAACCTAATCCAATCTACAATCAAGTCCTACCTGGATTACTGCAGTAAGGCTCCCAGATGGTCTCTCCACTTCTGTCCTTACTGCCACCAACGGGCTACTCTCAACACACAGTAGCACGGTCTGCATCTAGACCTAAACAACCACTTTAGGGGATCCTTGCTGTAGCTCTCCTCCATTAATGTGTAGTCAGCAAGGCCAAGGACATGTGGCCACCTGAAGTCTGCACACACCAGCAACTCCCCTTCTAAAGCCACTTGCTGGTACCTGGGACTCAGAGAATTACTTGCCCCAATCATCCCCAAGCTTGCTTCTAGGGCCTATGAGCAACATAAAGCCACTGATGAAATCTGTAGAGGAGAATGATACGATCAGATCTGTGGGTTACAGAGGGATCTGAATTACAAAGAGCTCTGGAGAAGGGACGAGTGATTAAGAGGGACAAATAGTCCAGAAATTGTAAGGAAATTAAAGCTGCAGGAATATAGCAGTTTTGAAGAAGGGGCAGAGGTAGAATTAGTGCTTAACAAACATTGGTTGAGAGAACTTACTCAATTTGGAGGTTAAGGGAAGAATCTAGGGCTCTGTATTACCTTTTATTCAAAATGGATAAAATAAAGAACGCAGAGAAAATTTAGTTAAACATGTTTCTGGTAAATCATAGAAAATAATTTTTATTTTATTTTTTGAGACGAAGTCTCACTCTGTTGCCCAGGCTGGAATGCAGGGGCGCTACCTTGGCTCACTGCAATCTCCACCTCCCGGGTTCAAGCGATTCTCCTGCCTCAGCCTCCCGAGTAGCTGAGATTACAGGCACACGTCACCATGCCCAGCTAATTTTTGTATTTTTAGTAGAGACGGGGTTTCACCACATTGATCAGGCTGGTCTTGAGCTCCTGACCTCATGATCTGCCTGCCTTGGCCTCCCAAAGTGCTGGGATTACAGGCGTGAGCCACCATGCCAGGCCAAAAATAATTATTAGTTCAACATCCTTGCAGAGATGAAGAAGGAAATGCCAGCATTTACTCTCAAAAAAGATCATTTTATTCCAAAATTTTAAAGACGTAGAATGAGTTAACACCTTCAGAAAAGGCTCAATAGAAAAAAGTTTGGTGATAATACATAAATTTATTCTGAGGTTATCTCTGGGTAATGGGACTGCAAATTCTGTACTTTCTTTATTAATCTATACTTTCAAAATTGTAAAAATAACATGTTTTAAAGAAAAACAACTCAGATAGTGTCATGTATGTGTTAAATTGTACACTAGCCTCTTTACCCCTTTCTCTACTCTGCAAATAAATTCCCTTGAATACAAAAAAAGTGCTTGTTTCATTGAAGCTGTTGCTAAAAAGTCTATTTAGATAATAACAAAGTACTTGACCTTCAAAAGAAGTGGCATCTATAATTAAACACATCATTCTATTTATACAAAATTGTGAAAAGGGTGAAATCTTGATTAGATGTCATCTGAGAGACATCACGGTAGAAGAGAGGTATTACAGTAAAACGGTTAGCAAGCACACCCTGGAATCTAAATACCCGAGTTTAACACTTGACAGGATTTACTATGTGACCATAAACTATGTGCTAGACACCTCAGTTTTCTTATCTGTAAAGTAACAGTGGTAATAATACCAATAGGGTTGTTGAGGGAATTAACTTAGAACAACTCCTGGCACTTAATAATATGGCCCTCAGTACATCTTAGCTGCCAATAGTAATAAAATAATAATAAGTTATTATTATAAATGCTAGTTTACTTCTAGTTGATCACTTTTAGCCAGGAATTCCTTCTTCTCAGCCAAATGTGTACTAAGACCAACCAAGATGCTAAGAGATAATCAAGATGTTAGCTAAGAACTAAGGTCTGACCTCTCCCAGGGGTATTTGCATTTTAAAAGGGGGTCTCTCAAAGATAAGACCTTTTTAAAAATAGAAAGACGTGAAACCAGCATAGTGGAATGACAGATCACGAGATTAATATTTTAGGGCAGGGGGCCCACTTACCCTGTCTACTTACGAAAGAAATCAGTAGGCAGTGGACAACAGAGGCCACGGCACGGAGGAAAGCAGGAACTGCAGAGCTAGGCTGCTGTCCCCAGAGATCTCCAGTTTGTGCTCCTGCCTGGAGCTGAAGCTCAGGCAGTTACTAGGGTATCCCCAAAGAGGCCTCACCACACAAAGATCTAAGAGCTTGGATGAAAGAAAGGATGGTAGTATTTTCTTGACACTTTCTATTTTCCTCTACTGGGTTCAGAGCACCTCTTTTCATTTGCTAATCCACCGCTGTGAACTATGCATTAGCTCTGGCATCAGCAGATTGGATGTATCATTTTTGGCAGCATATTCATTTTAAAGAGGTATTACCTGACAAAACATTTTTATATCCCTCATGCAGATTCTGACAAAATATTACCTGTACCAATATAAGAGCACCGTACAAATAGCATGCTTGGAATGAAATCTATAAGGATTAAAACTATCTGTGCTATCATTCTCATGCATTTAAAAACTGTTTCACACTTGAAATTCAAATTAATAGCTATCAAATGGCTTCTTTTTCTGCTTTTTATTTTTCCACCAGTGTGACTTGTCAATGAAATGGCTTTTTAAACACCAAGTATACTATTTTCTTTTTTTTTTTTTTTTTTTTGAGACGGAGTCTCGGAGTCTCGCTCTGTCGCCCGGGCTGGAGTGCAGTGGCCGGATCTCAGCTCACTGCAAGCTCCGCCTCCCGGGTTTCCGCCATTCTCCTGCCTCAGCCTCCGGAGTAGCTGGGACTACAGGCGCCCGCCACCTCGCCCGGCTAGTTTTTTGTATTTTTTAGTAGAGACGGGGTTTCACCGTGTTAGCCAGGATGGTCTCGATCTCCTGACCTCGTGATCCGCCCGTCTCGGCCTCCCATAGTGCTGAGATTACAGGCTTGAGCCACCGCGCCCGGCCCGGCACTATTTTCATTTTTAAAGACAGATGTATTTACAAATACTCTAAAAGCTTTTTATCATTCTTCAGTGCAAAAAGACAATAAAAAATTTAATTTGTTGAAAGAAAGCCATTCAAGCTCTTCATACTTTTCATACCTATGACTGAGCATGCATTTTAAAAATTCCCTTCAGCAAAACTCTAAAGTTAAATAACTATATTTGACTTATTGAAAACTAATTTTATGTAGAGTTATTATATCATTGAAGCATTTATTAAGCAAAAAGCTAAAATGATTAGGAGAGAAACAAATGATCTTCTAAATGGTTTTTAATCAATGGTTTATATCAAACTCCAAAATAAAATAAGATTATAGGTAATATATTTAACTTGTTACAGTTCGACAGCATAAAACTGCTTATACTCGCCACAGTGAGGACTCTCTAAAATTAATTTCTATTTACTCAAATTATAGCCGTTTGTAACCTACAACCCAGAGTTTAGCATGTAGTATAATATCTTCCCGTTGTATTTTTGTAGCTCTTCAAACCTCTTCTGATAACGAACTCATCCTACAGAGGTTCAGCAGAGGTCTGATCATCAGTTCTGGACAGTTGACTACCCAGACTTTATCCTTAGCCCTGACCTTTCTGAACCAGTCTCAGGCAAAACCCAAAGTCAGCTTACCTATGCATCTTACCTTCCCAAATTAGCTTTTTATCTGGTATTTTTCTCTAACAGATACTATATTATCATTCTAGGACCTAGGCTAGAAATCTTAAGAATTTTCTTTACTCTTCCCTTCCATCTTTTTTTTTTTTTTGACTGAAGTTTCACTCTTTTTGCCAAGGCTGGAGCGTAATGGCATGATCTTGGCTCACTGCAACCTCTGCCTCCCGGGGTCAAGTGATTCTCTGCCTCAGCCTCCCAAGTAGCTGGGATTACAGGCACACGCCAACACGCAAGGCGAATTTTGTATTTTTAGTACAGATGGGGTTTCACTATGTTGGCCAGGCTGGTCTCCAACTCCTCACCCAGGTCATCCGCCCACCCTCGGCCTCCCAAAGTGCTGGGATTACAGGCACGAGCAACCAAACCCTGCTCTCCCCCCCCATCTTTTCTACTCCTATATACTTAGGGTTATTGTTCCCTAAGTCTCTATTACTTTTCATTTCCACAGCTATCACTCTCATGGATTTTATTATATTGTTCCTGGAGCACAATATTTTGGTAGCCTCCAAACTGGTCTCTTATCATCTGGGCTCTCTCCTCCATACTATCCCACCAAATTAACCTTCAAGTTTGCTCTGAGCCTTTAACTCTTTTTTGGTGAAAAAATTATAATTTTAACTTCCTCATTATGAAAGCAAAATATATTCATTACAGAAAAATTGGGAAAGAGAAGAAAAAAAAATCCCCCTGATCTCACCATACTGAAGTAGCAATTTAAAAAATGTTTTCTCTTTTTAAAATTCTAGTAAAATACACATAACAAAATGTATCTTCACCACTTTTAACTGTACAGTGTAGTAGTGTTACATACATTTACTTTGTTGCACAACCATCCATTCCATAACTCTTTGCATCTTGCAAAACTTAAACTCTGTGCCTAATAGGCACAATAATAACCCATTCTCTGCTCCCCTCAGCTTGTGTGAACCTTTAACTCTTGTACTTAAAATCCTCCAATGGTTCCCTGTAGTTCAATAATGCAGAGGCTTTTGAACTTTGAGACTCAAAAATTTTACCTCACACCCCAGTAAATAGGTGTACACACATAACACACACACTCTGGAACAAATGCTTTACAAACAACTCTTAAAAGAATAACGTGCTGGGTGCGGTGGCTCATGCCTGTAATCCCAGCACTTTGGGAGGCCAAGGTAGGCAGATCACGAGGTCAGGAGATCGAGACCATCCTTGCTAACATGGTGAAACCCCATCTCTACTAAAAATACAAAAAATTAGCCGGTGTGGTGGCGGGCACCTGTAGTCCCAGCTACTTGGGAGGCTGAGGCAGGAGAATGGTGTGACCCCGGGAGGCAGAGCTGGCAATGAGCCAAGATCATGCCACTGAACTTTAGCCTGGGCAACAGGGCAAGACTCTGTCTCAAAACAAACAAAAAGAATAATGTATTCTGGGCCAGGCGTAGTGGCTCACGTCTGTAATCTCAGCACTTCGGGAGGCCAAGGCGGGTAGATCATTTGAGGTCAGGAGTTCAAGACCAGCCTGGCCAACATGGTGAAATCCTGTCTCTACTAAAAATACAAAAATTAGCCGGGTGTGATGGCACGCAACTGTAGTCCCAGTTACTTAGGAGGCTGAGTCAGGAGAATCACTTGAACCCGGGAGGTGGTGGTGGTTGTGGTGATCTGAGATTGCGCCACTGCAGCAGTCCAGCCTGGGTGACAGAGTAAGACTCCATCTCAAAAAAAAAAAAAAAAAGAAAAGAAAAGAAAAGAAAATAGTAAGTCCCAAACTGGGCAACATAGCAAGACCCTGTCTCTACAAAAAAAGAAGAAAGAGACAAGAGAGATGTTTTTGCAGCAATATAGTGAGATCTCATCTCTATTCAAATACTTTAAAAAATCCATATGTGGCAGTGCGTGACTATAGTCCCCAGCTACTTGAAAGCTACTGAAAGAATTACTGAAAAATCAGAGGGGTAGCTAAATTTTTTTTACCTCAAAAACCAACATTCCGGGCCAGGCGCAGTGGCTCATGCCTGTAATGCCAGTACTTTGGGAGGCCGAGGTGGGCAGATCACAAGGTCAAGAGATCGAGACCATCCTGGCTAACACAATGAAACCCTGTCTCTACTAAAAATACAAAAAAATTAGCCAGGTGTGGTGGCGAGTGCCTGTAGTCCCAGCTACTGGGGAGGCTGAGGCAGGAGAATGGTGTGAACCCAGGAGGTGGAGCTTGCAGTGAGCCCAGATTGCGCCACTGCACTCCAGCCAGGGAGACAGAGGGAGACTCCGTCTCAAAAACAAACAAACAAAAAACAAAAACCAACGCAAAAGAAAAACAAATGACATTCCACTGTAAATTTTAGTTATCTTTGACATAATAAACTTTTCAGCCAGCCACTCCCTGTCGACCTCAGTTTATGAAGATACTTGCAAAGAAACCATGGAAAGGGCCTATACAGCTGTAAGCCCTGGAGGTTCTTACAAGAGGATATCAGGTACGGAAGGTCAATGGTATGAATAATGTGGATCACGAGGTCAGGAGATCGAGACCATCCTGGCTAACACGGTGAAACCTCGTCTCTACTAAAAAAAAAAAATACAAAAAACTAGCCGGGCGTGGTGGCGGGCGCCTGTAGTC
>NW_012110919.1:6699388-6703220 GCF_000951035.1 Colobus angolensis palliatus
CTCCAGCCTGGGTGACAAAGCGAGACTCCATCTCAAAAAAAAAAAAAAACTTCGTAATTGGGATATAAACTTATAAACTATTTTCATAAGAAATGGGCATTCATATTTTACACGAACACATATACGTTCTAACTCTATTAAAGAAGAAATATAAGTACCACTGGGCATAAAATAGAATACATTTAAAAATAAAAGTGTCACAGTAACCATCTCATTAAAAAAAAAAAAAATTGAAATCTCCCAGAGGGAGAACATGTCGACTATTTTAATGAAGATAATTTTTGTAACAAAACATTTTTCTTTAAACAGTAACAAACTAAACAGATCCTCTACAGGCTATTAAAAGTTGTATGATTTGTTATTTTCCATAATAAAAGATAGGAGGAAATGGTAATTTCGGTAGGAAGTAGGTCTTAGGAATTACCAACCACCACAATGCATTTGGATAAGAATGAAAACAACTTTATCCATAGTTTGTAGTAATTAGAGTACATCTTACCCACTCCTATAAGCAGTTTTCCATTTTCCATTTACTTCACGAAACCACCATAGTATTCTGTCCTCTTAAGAAAAGTTTGTAAAACGCCAAGGGTCAAGCACAGTGCTTGGTACACAGAAAGGGGTTCAATATTTTTGAATGAACAAATTACTGAGCGAATGAACACAATGGGCTCTCAAACCCTCCCTACTCCCTCTTAGGTATGCTATTATGTCCATTGTGTGCTTTGGCACCTCTCCATGTCAATCATGATGTATTTCCTTTCCTTTATCCCTAGAAAGGCCCTGGTTATTCTTTCTTCCTTTAGAGATCTAGAATCTATAATTACCCTGATCTCGCTTGAAACTCCTCATTAAACAATAAAGGACACCCTTTTCCCTTGGGCCTTCCTCACGTCTCTAACATACCTCTCCTGACGCAAAGATTGAATCTAGTTGAACACATTGTAAGATAAAGCTACTGAAAGCAGTTTCTGCCTCCACGTTATTTGAATTTCTCACCCCCAGCCCTACTTAACAAGTAATTTTGTTCCAAAACATTTATCATCAGTGTCACATCAACATATTTACACGTCAGTCTACTGCAGCTAACTTTGTAACAATGAGAGAAACATTCAGAGTAATACTGAGCATCCTACCATGGGTCTGAAAAATTGAATTCAAATACTCTGTGTGTAAAATGCCTAGACTCTGTCATTCTAGCACATCTATGAGCTGACCTAGCAAATATATCGTTAGACTACAAATTACCTTTTTCGTATGACGTGTAAAACTCCATCAAAAATGAATTCTTCCTAATGAAGTTTTTTATGGTGTCTAAAATTGCTGTGAATATCAGTTACAACTTTTACAATGATCTTTTAGGCATAAGGTCATTATTTGTAGAATCCTTCTGTATTTCAGTTATTTGTCACCTATTTAGGCTGGGCCTAATAGCAAAACTGTCCCCCGTTACTGAATTCAGAGAATTATTCGGGCACACGATTTATTGCCTATCTTTTTTTTTTTTTTTTTTTTTTGAGACGGAGTCTCGCTCTGTCGCCCAGGCTGGAGTGCAGTGGCCGGATCTCAGTTCACTGCAAGCTCCTCCTCTCGGGTTCATGCCATTCTCCTGCCTCAGCATCCCGAATAGCCGGGACTACAGGCGCCTGCCACCTCGCCCGGCTAGTTTTTTGTATTTTTTAGTAGAGACGGGGTTTCACCGTGTTAGCCAGGATGGTCTCGATCTCCTGACCTCGTGATCCGCCCGTCTCGGCCTCCCAAAGTGCTGGGATTACAGGCTTGAGCCACCGCGCCTGGCTGCCTATCTTGATTAGACTCCTAAGCCCCTGCCCCAGCCTCTAGCTAATAATCTCCCTGGACCAGACAACTCCATTAGAATCTGGCACCCACGTTTGTTCTGCCTAACACTGCAGGAAGGACAGAGATTTCAAAGCACGTGTTTTGTTTTTTTTTGTTTTTTTGGCTACCAAGAAGCCAAATTTCTGTATCCTCTACCATTCAAAACCCCAAATTCAGCAAATTTACACAGGGGTTTTTCCTCCACGTTAAGCAGTTAGTCGGGTACTAGAGATATACATATAAAACACAGACTCTGCCCTCAAACAACCCAATGAGCAGAAAAATTCTCTTATGCACAACCAAAACGCTATAATAGTAAGATTCAAGTGTGTAGAGGAGAAGTTTGGTAGAGTGCATATGACACTTTCTTTTTTTGTAGTACAGAAAAGATAAATCTGTAGAAAAGGGAGAAAGATAACTGGGTAGAAAATTTATTTCAAATATCTAACCCAAATCTTCCACAGATTTTCCATTTTAAATATTCCAAAAGGTATACCATTGTATAGTATACTAAATGCGGGTTCATTTATCACTTAAAATTTTTTAAGCTAAAAAAATCTCAAACAATTAACATTTGGGAAGAAAAACAGGACTGATACACAAAGTGGTCAAAATATTTCAACTTTCTAAACCGTATGCACTGGACTAACTGTTCAATATTATAATATCTCTACATTTGAATTTGGATAGTCCACAGTGATAACTACTGGACTGAAAAATCTGACATCGAACATATGCAAAACTAATGGCTAGTGTGAAAAAAGCTAGAATGGGGAGAGAAAACTTGAATGTGCCAAAACATGTAAACGCTCTTTAAAATATCCCAAAATGCTAAATTAAGGACAAAACGATTAGAGTTCCAAGAATACAAACTTTCATCTCTTTCAAGGCAAATGAATATTGAATCTCATTGAGATTATGAAATATTCTATAAGCATGTGCTTAACTCCTATTTGGCTTTCCGAATTTCACCACAGTGAACAGCCCATTCTTTTTCCTTGTTTACACCAAATGCTCGTTGTGAACACAACTCAAAATGGAATCCCAGGCCCCAAAAGTCACCAGCCCTACTTCACCCCCACAGGCAGCTACTTAACAGATAATAAGGAATTCAAGTGCAGGACCTGAAGGTCTTATTTCCATGCAAATTTCACAATCCCCGTTACTTGCCCAGATACAATTAAGGCTTAAAAGGTGGCAGGAGTGGGGGACTTGGGGACTGGTCTGAGGAGAAAGTGAACCTCCCAAGGTTCCTAAATGGTTTTGCTTCCAGTATAAAAACTGCGAGAAATTATCCAGCTACCAGTAGAATTTAACAGCTCAAACTTGCATTTGAAACAATTACTATATTTCACTTTCTTTTTTCATGGGGGCGGGGGATAGTGTCCTACCTACTCTTAAATTTGAACATATTAACAAGTTCCCCTCCGCCCACTCTGACATATTTCTTATCCCCCATAATGAATTCAGCCATATGGCACTCTTTCCCATCAAAGGCCATCGGGAATGGCTTTAGGAAACTGATTTTCAAGCACTGGGATCTTTAAGCGGCAGCAGGTGCCGGCAGCGCGGGGACCGATCGATGGAGAGGAGACAGGCAAGACGCCGGTAAACCGAGCGCCACAACCGCCCTCCCGAAGCGCCCCGGGGCTTCGAGCATCACCTCGCGGTAATCCGGGCAGCGGGAAGGATGCGGCTGGACCCGGGCGGTGCGTGCTCCACACAGCACCCAGCCCGCGCCAGCCTCTCCGCGACGCTCGTGCCGGGGTCAGCGCGAAGCCCCTCCACGTCCCCGAAGCCCTCGCCCGCGCCCGTTCTTCCCAAGCTCGCCCCCTCCAACCCGCTGCCCCTGGCCGCCGCATCTCCGGGCACTCGTGAGGCGGCCGCTGGGACTGGGCCGAGCACCGCAGAACCCACCGAAACTTCCCAGGGGGCCACTTCAGAATTCGCCGGACCCGTCGCCGCCGCGCGTCCCTCGGCTCGCTCCCCTCCC
>NW_012110919.1:6703490-6719097 GCF_000951035.1 Colobus angolensis palliatus
CCGCCCTTGCGCCAGCTCTGCGCGGTCACCGAGAACCTGCTGGCGGCCGCCTTCCGCGCCTCGTGGCGGGGTGTCGGGACCACAGACGGTCCCCAGCGCCGCACGTGGGTCTGCGCCGACAACAAGCGCTGCCTCCCCGGGCGGGCTTCGCACCTGTCGTGCGGTCGGAACCCGGGAGGGTAAACCCTGAGTGTCCTGTGTGCCTGTGAGCCGCAGAATCATCCACGGACGTCGTTAGTCCTCCCCGGAATTTCTGCGATTTACACAACGTCGAATTATTTGGCAGAAACGTCTGGCAAATTCCGTTATCTTTAAAACCTTCCCCAATTTACTGGCATAGAAATTCTTACAGAAAACGTTTCCCTCTTGAAGCGACCCCTGGGTGTAACTTCAGTGGCGATGACGGCTGTGAAATGGGTTTCCTCGCACAGCAGAAGGGCGAGAGAGGTTCCAGAATGGATACAGGAGGGGCACCGCTATCCAGAACTGCCTAAGCCGAAATTGCCCATTTAAATAATGAAGTAGATATCGAAAAGGAAAAGGAGGGGACATTTGGAAAACAGGAACTAGTCAAGGCTAAGGTACCTGAAAATTAACTCATTTATATTTATTGGATTCTTTGTGTTCAACTCTGAGCCAGATTTTTGTTTTTAACTGAACCTATACTCAATGACGAGCCAGTTCTACTTTGGCCACCCTGTGGAGTATACTGAAAATTTTAAAACTCTTCAAGGAGAGTTTAAAAAGAAGACAAACATTCAGAGTTAACGATACATCAGTGCAATGCAAAATCTTGCAATATGTAAGACAAGCTATAAAACTGTTCCTATCTTTTCATCATCAATTTTATTCTGGGGAGTATATTTCAGTGGTATGACCTGAATAAAGAAATGAGTGCACAAAGGTATTCACAGCATATTATCCAAACACTGGAAAAGGCGAGAAGGAGCGGGGCAGGATTCTAACAGGAAATGGCTAATTAAGATCCGACATAGAGGCCAGGCGCAGTGGCTCACGCCTGTAATCCCAGCACTTTGGGAGGCTGAGGCGGGTGGATCACCTGAGGTCTGGAGTTCGAGACCAGCCTGGCCAACATAGTGAAACCCTGTCTCTACTAAAACTACAAAAATTATCTGGGCATAGTGGTGGGCGCATGTAATCCCAGCTACTCGGTAAGCTGAGGCAGGAGAATCGCTTGAACCCAGGAGGTGGAGTTTGTGGTGAGCCGAGATCCGCCATTGCACTCAAGCCTGGGCAACCAGAGCGAAACTCCGTCTCAAAAAAAAAAAAAAATCTGATATAGTAACACAGGAAGTTCTTATGTTAACAGCATAGATAACAAAATAGCAACAATGTCTAATCAATTCATGTTTGAAAAATACCAAATATGTACATGAAGTTACAACTGCATAAAATTTAGTCACGGAAATAAAGATTAAAGGGATGAATTTGCATAGTTTAATACTCATTTCGTTCTTTTTTCTATATATTTAAGTGCATAATAATTCTGATTCAATAATGACCCCAGTGCACTTCTCCCAGTCAAAACATCTAACCTCTATCTTGTACTTTTGCCCACTACGTGAATTTCTCAAATGCATTAAAAGCATTACATAAGGACATCTCTTAAGATGAAATATTTAAAATTTAAGTATTTCTGGCATGCAACATGGTTTTTCCTGTAATTCCTTGAAAGCAAAATATTAATAATAGAAAAATCAAAACTCTTGCGTTCCTATTATAATGCCATAAAACCATTCTGGAAGGTCGTTTGGGAGATATGAAGAGTCTTAGTTGCCTCCCTCTGGTCTAGTAATTGGGTGGGGTCTTTTAAGGACTAAAATGATGTGAATAAATGAAGAGAAAGAGTGGAATGGGAAGAAAAGCAGAGGCAAGCTGTGTAAGGCATAGGTGGAGAGTGCTGAATAGTATCTTCAATAAAATGCCTTAATACAATGATGTAAGCTAGGAAGAGGTGAGGAGTGGGAAGGGAAGAGGCTGGAGACAAGAAATTCTCATTACTAGTGTTAGTAATTAAAGAGCAGATGTTTGTAGTTTAGCTTTTTCTTCATACTTATTACTACTTATTCAACTTTGAAATTTCCTCAGCTACCATTTTATTCATGGTCTTCACTACCTAGGCCTAAATTATACCATGCTCTAGCTCCTTTCCTGAGCTCCAGATCCTCTCTATTGCAATTTCATTTTTACATAGCAATCATAATCATTCTTCTCCTTAAATTGTCCTATTTGTTTTTTACCCATGTCATCGAATCTAAGCTTTTTACTGTAACATTAAAAAAAAGAAAGAAGAAAAAATCCTCCTTCCCTGCCCACCTTCATCAGTGATGTCCCCACACTTACTTGTTAAAACCTCAAAATCAGTCTGTCTCCAGGTCGGCCTTTGGACAACTCAGAGGTCAGTCCCTGTAGGATTGCCCACTCTCCATCAGGGCAGATGCTGATCTCCTAAGTGAAAAGTCCTGGCCACTGCCTCCAGTGGCCCCCTGCAAATCATTACAAATCAACTTCTTTCAGGTCTGGCTTAAACTCTCACCTCCTGGAAACTGCTTTCCTGAAGTCACAACAGGGCGTGCAGATCCCCATCCCCCACCCCCAGCAGTGCATTATTATGCAGTCACTGCTTTTGTTCCGAGTTTTGAGCCTGCTTCTATTTGCATCTAACCTCTTTAGGGGCCGGGACTGTGCACTTGCTCCCTTTCTATACCTCTCCACAGTTCCTAGTACCGGCCAAAAACACTGCTGAAATGCCTAATGAATCAACTAGAAGTTCCTTAGCATAATATAGGGGCGTGGAAGTGATGTTTAGGGGGATTTCCTTTGTTTCCCTGATGCCCAGATGGAGAGAAATGGCAATTTGCCCTTCCAAGGTAAGCAGTTTCCTAAACAAGATAAAATTTTAACGATTCTGAAACCCAATGAGTGTGTAACTACTCAATTCTGAGGTACTACACAGACTAGTTCTGCCCTTTGTATCCTGAGAGAAAAGTATGAGTGAATTAAAAGAAGACAAAACATTGTAAATTTCATTAACCTCAGAGTGGCTTTTTATGCTTTATGTCGATTTTTAGAATTTCCTAGTCCAGTCTTTCATGAATCAAAGAATATTTCAGGAATCCTAATTGCAGACTGAAGAATTTATGAGCTTATTAAATTTTAGGAATCTGCTTTTAAGACTTGAGTTTTACAGACAATGCTCTTACCTAATAACTAAGATTCATTTAACATTTTTTTTAACACCTACATGTCTGGCACCATGCTAAGAGATTGAGATATTCATAGCATTCATTTCAATGGTTATGAGGAGATGAAGGATTGAGCAGAGGAAGTGGGTAAAGAAACGCTAAAGAACTCAGCCATAAATTTTTGATTTAGGTGTAGCAACACACTTCAGTTGAACTTTTTAAATGAGAGGAACCCAAACGACCTTAAACTTCTGGCAAATATGAAAGAAAGGAGTTGAGAGAGTAGTATGGAAAAAAGAACACCAGATGTAAGCTACAGTCTTAGTGGAGGAAAGTGAGTAGCAGCAGGGGCTTTAGAATTCGCCTTTTTTCTTTAAGAATGAGGGTGGTAGCAGGTAAGGAAGGTAAATGCCAGCTGAGTAGATGGTACCAAAGTTGATTTGTTTTTAAAGGACCATTGTTTATTTGGTGGTCTGTCAGGGAAACTTGTACCTTGATGGTGAATTTCCAACATAGGCCTACTGGAAACTGCAACCCTGAGCGCCAGGGTTTAGGTATTAATGGAAGCAAAATTGTGAAGTGAATCCATTTCTCCCCCTTTTTAAACGTTCACTCCACCTCCACCCTATACTCAGTTTTTCTTTTTTCTTTTCTTTTCTTTTTTTTTTTTGAGACAGAGTTCACCTACTGGGTTCAAGCAATTCCCCTGTCTCAGCCTCCTGAGTACCTGGGATTACAGGTATGCACCACCGCGCCGGCTAATTATTTATTTATTTTTTTTTTTTGAGACGGAGTCTCGCTCTGTGGCCCAGGCTGGAGTGTAGTGGCCGGATCTCAGCTCACTGCAAGCTCCGCCTCCCGGGTTTACGCCATTCTCCTGCCTCAGCCTCCCGAGTAGCTGGGACTACAGGCGCCGCCACCTCGCCCGGCTAGTTTTTTGTATTTTTTTTTAGTAGAGACGGGGTTTCACCGCGTTAGGATGATCTTGATCTCCTGACCTCGTGATCCGCCCGTCTCGGCCTCCCAAAGTGCTGGGATTACAGGCTTGAGCCACCGCGCCCGGCCTAATTTTTGTATTTTTAGTAGAGATGGGGTTTCACCATGTTGGTTAGGCTGGTTTCCCACTCCTGACCTCGTGATCCGCCCACCTCGGCCTCCCCAAGTGCTGGGATTACAGGCTTGAGCCACTATGCCTGGCCTTCTCTAGGCTCACTTTTACAGGGATCCTCAGGCTGCTGTGTCCAGGGCTTTACTGCAGTCTGTCTCTTTTCCTTCCCATTAAAACTTTTCCCATTTTGTTCAGCACAGTTACCCTATCCTTTGATTATCTCTCTCTTTTAATTTATTTTTAAAATAGAGACAGGGTTTTGTCACCAGGCTGGAGTGCAGTAGCGTGATCATGGCTCACTGCAGCCTTGACCTCTCAGGCTCAAGTAATCCTCCCACCTCAGCTTCCTGTGTAACTGGGACCACAGGCATGCGACACAACTTCTGGCTAATTGATTTTTTGTAGAGATGTGGGGGTTGGGGGAGCGGTTCTCCTTATGTTACCCAGGCTGGTCTCATACTCCTGGCCTCAAGCAATCCTAGTGCCTCGGCCCCCCAAAGTGCTGGGGTTACAAGCATGAGCCACCATGCCTGGCCCCAACCTGTCATTATCTAAGGAGCTCAGTTATGAAGTTAAGTTATCTACTTTGTATTATTAGTGTTTAGTATTTTTGTTTTCATTTCTCTCTAAGACTGTTCTAATGGAACCTCCTGTAGACATCCAGAGTATGGAATTTTTATTCTTTTTTTTTTTTTTTTTTTTTTTTTTTTTTTTTTTTTGAGACAGAGTCTCGCTCTGCCCCCAGCCTGGAGTGCAGTGGCTGGATCTCAGCTCACTGCAAGCTCCATCTCCCGGGTTCACGCCATTCTCCTGCCTCAGCCTCCCGAGTAGCTGGGACTACAGACGCCCGCCACCTCGCCCGGCTAATTTTTTTGTATTTTTAGTAGAGACGGGGTTTCACCGTGTTAGCCAGGATGGTTTCGATCTCCTGACCTCGTGATCCGCCCGTCTCGGCCTCCCAAAGTGCTGGGATTACAGGCTTGAGCCACCGCGCCCGGCTTGGAATTTCTAAAATGACATTTTAAACGTTGTGACAGATCAGTGGGATAGATATTTTCCTAAGCCAAGGTACTTTCTTTCCAAGGATAAGCTATGGGAGGTGATGAGAGCAGAATACACACACACACACACACTATACACACACGCACATACATATATATACACATACGCACACACACATATACACACATACGCACATATATAATTACAATTCATTTCCCTGTAATAACAATTTGTCTAGTTATTTGCAATCCTTTCAGGATTTTTAAAATTTCTATCTCATTTGTAGAGTTTGGAAAATAGAATCCATTCTATCTTCTTCACAATAATGTTTTAAGGATCAAATGAGGTTTTGCCCATGGAAACTGCCTAAACTGTAAGTAGAAAAGTCAGTGTGTTTATCATTATTTCTCTCTTAGGGTTACTATTACCCTATAAAGTTTTTTGAAGTCAGGAACAGACTTTTGTTCATATTTATAACCCCTATAGCAATTGATACAGAACCTCACTCAGAATAGATAAGCGGTATTTCTTTAAATCAAATTTTACTTCTGTACTAAAGTAATAGGCAATTCAAGGACAAGTGCTATAAAGGTTAAAATTAATTCTATTACTCTGAGAAACATGGCGATAATATTTTAGCCTCCCTGTCTCATAGTAGGGAGGGAAAGGATCTGGAAAGGCAGAGGGAGAAAAGGAATGGCACTAGAGGTAGAAATTTCAACTCTTAAAGTTTTAGTAAACCATACCAAAAAGATACTAGTAACTTTTCATGGGGGAGAGATTATTGGGGTACCGAAGTTTTATTTTTATACTCTATACATGTTTTTAACCCCATTTCTTTTTTTTAAAAAAAATAGTAGAATGGGGAAAGTGTAGATGGACAACTGTAGTTGTTTGTATAATTATTTACATCTTGCCAAACCATTTGGAAATTGAAATCCTGCAGTGTCGCTCCTGGGTTGTAAAAGATAAGAAAAGTAAATAGAAAACCACCTCAATGCAGTGTGATATTGCATCATTTAAAGGAAACCACAAACTGTCTATTCAGGATGTATGTGTACAATGAAAAGAGCTAACAATTCTTCATGTGTACGAGCTAGGATGATCAACCTGTTTTTCTCTGCCATCTTAAGGTTGCTTCTTTTTACGCCAAAGTACCTCGTGGTAGCAATCATTGATTTAGTAATCTGTAAATAGTGTCTGTAAGCCCCTTTTCCTTAGCTAACCAGTGATTAACTCCTAGAAAAACCACATTTTTTTTTCCTGCCATCCAAGAGTGCAGTGGCGTGATCTCGGCTCACTGCAGCCTTGACCTCCCAGGCTCAAGCAATCCTCACACCTCCCAAGTAGCTGGGACTACAGGTACATGCCACTACACCCAGCTAATTTTTGTATTTTTTGTACAGATGGGGTTTCACTATGTTGCCAAGGCTAGTCTTGGACTCTTGAGCTCAAATGATCCACCCACGTGGGCTTTCCAAAGTGCTGGGATTACAGGCATGAGCCACTGCACCCAGCCTTGAAAGCCACATTTCTGAGGGAAACTCTCTGGGGGAAGGGAGGTTGTGTGTAAGGTAGATAGTCCCTATCTATTTCATTTTATTTTTGGTTTTGAAATTAGTGTTTAAAGAATTAAGCATAATGAATACTTGATATGAATTTCTTGGATGTTTTTTGAGATGGAGTCTCACTCTTGTTGCCCAGGCTGGAGTGCAATGACACGATCTCGGCTCACTGCAACCTCCGCGTCCCGGGTTCAAGTGATTCTCCTGCCTCAGCCTCCTGAGTAGCTGATATTACAGGCACCTGCCACCACACCCAGCTAATTTTTTTATTTTTAGTAGAGACGGGGTTTCACCATGCTGGCCAGACTGGTCTCAAACCCCTGACCTCAGGTGATTCACCCACCTTGGCCTCCCAAAGTGCTGGAATTACAGGCGTGAGCCACTCTGTCTGGTCCTTGGATTTTTTAAATGTCCTAAATATGTGGTTCCTAATCTTTAAAAAAATAATGAAGGATGAATCAAGCATTATAGGAAAAAAAAAAAAAAAGCTCGAAATATGACATGTAATGGGATGTTTTTCACAAGTATAAAGTTTTATTTTGTTTATTTGGATGAAAACTCCAAAATGCCACAGGAATGATCATAGAAGGAAATTTCTATAAATTCACCATTAAATGCCTATGAAATAATCTTTTCTTAAAAATCAATGGTAGTAATAAGGGATGACTTAAACATTTATTTCTTATGCCCATAACATCGTATTAAATTTAAGATAAGGGCCGGGTGCGATGGCTCACGCCTGTAATCCCAGCACTTTGGGAGGCTGACATGGGTGGATCACCTGAGGTCAGGAGTTTGAGACAAGCCTGGCCAACATGGCGAAACCCCGTCTCTACTAAAAATACAAAAATTTGCCGGGCGTGGCGGTGGGCGCTTGTAATCTCAGTTACTTGGAAGGCTAAGGCAGGAAAATCACTTGAACCCGGGAGGCAGAGGTTGCAGAGAGCCGAGATCGTGCCACTGCACTCCAGCCTGGGTGACAAGAACAAAATTCCGTCTCAAAAAAAAAAAAAATTAAGACATAAATGTGGTCTTATCATTAGTCACAAAATTAAACTGTGCAAGACAATTATAATTCTGCCTAGCCTCATAGTGAATAATTTTCCCCTTATTGTTTTGTTAAATATCAGTCTACATGTAATTAAGATTAGACTTATTCCTGCAAGAGAACCTACACAGTAGCCCTTTGTTGTGTTGGTGTGATGGGATGCCAGGAGAGACCAAATATCCTTGGTCCGGTTTTGGGGGTCAAAAATGCCCATATTACTAAACAACTTAAGGTCTCAGGGTAAAATGAAAATCTGGGAGGAGATAATTTAGTAAGCTCTTATTAGTGCTAATACCTGAGTACAAATTAATGAGTTAGGTAAGTTTATCATGTCCTGAAGAAAGTTGGAAGCATGTTGTTAAATTGTGATTGGGAGGGAAAAGGAGGGGTAAGAAAGGTGTGTGGGTAGTAGGCTGCCTGTGGGAGACCAGATCAAGAGTGGGGCACTCACTGTGTCTGTGGAGAAATAGAAAGAGGGATCTGAGTGAGATGCAAAACTTTTAATTTAGGACTACCTATGCTCAAGAAGTTAAACATTGTATTTTATTTTTATTTTGAGACAGTCTCATTCTGTTGCCCAGGCTGGAGTGCAATGGTGTGATCTTGGCTCACTGCAACCTCCACCTCCTGGGTTCAAGCGATTCTTCTGCCTCAGCTTCCCGAGTAGCTGGGACTACAGGTGCACCCCACCATGCCCAGCTAATTTTTGTATTTTGTTTGTTTGTTTGTTTTGAGACAGAGTCTTGCTCTGTCACCTAAGCTGGAGTGCAGTGGCGTGATCTCGGCTCACTGCAACCTCTACCTCCCAGGTTCAAGCGATTCTTGCGCCTCAGCCTCCTGAGTACCTGGGATTGCAGATTCCCGCCACCACACCCAGCTAATTTCTGTATTTTTAGTAGAGACAGGGTTCTACCATGTTGGCCAGGCTGATCTGGAACTCCTGACCTCAGGTGATCCAATCACCTTGGCTTCCCAAAGTGCTGAGATTAGAGTAATTTTTGCATTTTTAGTAGAGATGAGGTTTTGCCACGTTGGCTAGGCTGCTGTCGAACTCCTGGCCTCAACTGATCCACCCGTCTCGAAGTTAAACATTTTAAATATCTACTGAAAATCTAACAACCTAACAGTTCTCTGGGAGAAATGACTCTATGATCAATTCTGTGCTTAGGGAAAAGAGCAGCCTCCTTTGAAAGTTATCTGAGGTGGAGTTTTATGCATTTACACATGTCAAAATATATGTTCTTTCATAGAGCCCACCCTAGGAAAACTTATACGAACCTGTCAATCACCTTGTTCTCCAGACTTTTTTTTCTTTTTTTTAACCCCCTCTCTTTGGCAAAATCAACCATTTGAATTTTCGTTCTGTGCCAAGCAGATGATTGATTTTATTTTTTTAGAGACAAGGTCTTACTCTGTCACCCAGGCTAGAGTGCTGTGGCATGATCATAGCTCACTGCAGCCTTGAACTCCCAGGCTCAAGTGATCCTCCCTCCTCAGCTTCCTGAGCAGCTGGGACTACAGGCATGTGACACCGCACTCGGCTACAGGCAGGTGATTTAAATGAGTGAATCAGTCTGGGTGTGACTGTGTATACATTGTGTAAGTATTAATGTCCTGAAAAAGCTCATGTAAATGAATTCATTGATATCAAACTTGCTATTTTTCAAATATTTGCTCAATTTTTTTCCCCATCACTCTACGTGTTAAACAAAACACAACTGTGGGGTGGATTTTGTGCATTCATCCCTGGCTTGTGAACTGTGGATTAAGGGACCAAAGAGCCACAGCTTTTGCTTTGGGAACAGTGGGAAAGGCACAATAATTTTAGCACAGTGTGGAAAATGTTATCAGAGTGATATGTGTGTTTAAATTCTATGATCCATTATTACAATGACTCTCACACATACATCAACTCCCTTGTGCCTTTCTCTTGACAAACATGTATCCTCTTTAAATTCAACTCTCCCACCTGCTCCACAGCGTCATCCAAGCAGGCTGATGAAGCTAGAGAAAAACGACCATGATGTGATGACTGACCCCGCTTTAAGTGAACCCATCATGCTGCCTGGAAATCTTCCTGTATACCTCTAGTTTATGTATTCTTCTGTTTTCTTAGATGACTATTTCATACTTTCAGGTCGCTCACCAACATTTTCACAGTTCTCTGAGCCTCACGCTCAGGTGATAGGCTGTCTGCATTTTGAAAATTGAAGCAAGAGGGCGTCTATCCCCACATATATTCACTACTTGCTTCTCTGGTCTTCTACTCAGCCTTCCATCCTGCTGTTACTATGCATTAACTGTCCATGCTTCTTTTTTTTTTTTTTTTTTTTGGTTTGAGACATCCAGGCTGGAGTACAGTGGTGCAATCTTAGCTCACTGCAACCTCCGTCTCCAGGGCTCAAGTGATCCTCCCATCTCAGCACCCCAAGCAGCTGGGATCACAGGCACATGCCACCATACCTGGCTAATTTTTTTTATTTTTATTTTTATTTTTTTGAGACAGAGTCTTGCTGTGTCACCCAGGCCGGAGTGCAGTGGCTCAATCTTGGCTTACTGGAGCCTCTGCCTCCCAGTTCCAGCAATTCTCCTGCCTCAGCCTCCCGAGTAGCTGGGATTACAGGCGTCCACCAGCATGCCCAGCTAATATTTGTAGTTTTAGTAGAGACAGAGTTTTACCATGTTGACCAGGCTGGTCTTGAATTCCTGACCTCAGATGATCTGCCCGCCTCAGCCTCCCAAAGTGCTAGGATTATAGGCCACCACTTCCAGTTATGCTTCTTTTTAAGTCCAGTTCTCCCATTTTGTGCTAGATCCCACATTTTTTACTTATTCAAAGATGTTATTTGAGCAATTTCCTTTTTTCTTCTGTATTATCAAATATTCCCTCTCTACTGACTCATTACCAACAGCAAACAAATGTTTAAACACATACACACCCCCCTCATTATCCCTTCCAATTAATTAATTAATTATTATTATTATTTTGAGATGTAGTCTCACTCTGTTGCCCACACTGGAGTGCAGTTGTGCAATCTCAGCTCACTGCAACCTCTGTCTCCCAGGTTCAAGCAATTCTTCTGCCTCAGCCTCCCAAGTAGCTGGGATTACAGGTGTGTTCAACCATGCCCAGCTAATGTTTGTATTTTTTAGTAGAGATGGGGTTTTACCATATTGAACAGGCTGGTCTCGAACTCCTGACCTCATGATCTGCCCTCCTCAGCCTCCCAAAGTGCTAGGATTACAGGTGTGAGCCACCGTGCCCGGCCCCCTTTCAATAAATTTCTACATTCTCTGCTTCCCTCTCCTCCCATTCTCTCTTGAACCCTCTCTCATCATCAAAATGCTATCAAAACTACTTTGTGGAGGTCAGTAATGAACTCCGCATTCTAAATCCTCAGTGTGACAAATGTTTTGACACATAATTACCCCCTCTTGGAAATACTTTCTTCCCTTGGTTTCCAGCATACCACACTCCTCTGATTTTCCTCCTCCCTCTTCTTCTGGGGTATCCTTGGCTAGGTTCCTCAAATACTAGCCACTGCAAAATTGCTCCTGGTTATAAGAAGGTCTAAATGTCATAACAAAGTTTGCTGTTTATTAGATGTTATGACATTTAGACATTCTTACAGTATTTAGTTATTAAATTTTTTTCTCTTCACTATCTCTGCTCACAGTGATCAATGAGATCACTGATGACCTCTTCCAGTTTTAGGGTCTTAAATACCATCTATACATCCATCACTCGAACACTTATATTTTCATCCTAGACATCTTCCAGGAACTCCAGATTCATCGATTCAAAAGCTTACTCTACAATTCCATTTGGATATCTTAACGAGTACCTCAGACTGATTCACATAACCCACTTAATATTATGAGCTGAATTTTGTCCCTCACAATTCATACGTAAAGCCCAAACTCCCAATACTTCAGGATGCGAGATTTAGAAATATTTGGAGACAGGGCCTTTTAAAAAGGTGAGTAAGTTAAAATGAGGCCCTTAGGGTGAACCCTAATCCAGTCTGACTGGTGTCCTTCTAAGAGGAGGAAGTTTGGACACACAAAAAGGAGATACAAGGGGCTTGTGAGCACAGAGGAAGAAAGGCCACGTGAAAAGGTGGCCGTCTGAGAGCCAAGGAGAGAGGCTCCAGAAGAAACCAAACTTGTTGATACCTCCTTGGACCTCCAGCCTCCAGAACTATGAGAAAATAAATTTATTTTTATTTTTATTTTTTATTTTATTTTATTTTATTTTTTTGAGACAGAGTCTCGCTCTGTCATCCAGGCTGGAGTGCAGTGGCCTGGACTCACTGCAAGCTCCGCCTCCCTGGTTCACGCCATTCTCCTGCCTGAGCCTCCCGAGTAGCTGGGACTACAGGCGCCCACCACCACGCCTGGCTAATTTTTTGTATTTTTAGTAGAGACGGGGTTTCACCATGTTAGCTGGGATGGTCTCGATCTCCTGACCTCATGATCTGCCGCCCTTGGCCTCCCAAGGTGCTGGAATTACAGGCGTGAGCCACTGTGCCCAGCCAATTTCTATTGTTTATGCCACCCAATCTGTGGGACTTTGTTATGGTAGTTCACTAAACTCTTACATGTGTTTAACAAAAAGATATTGGCATTTCCACCCAAATTTGTTCCTCCTAGAATCTTCCCCATCTCAGTAAATGTCAACTCCATCCTCAGGCCAAAATCCCAGCTTTTCCTTTTCACATACTTTATATTCAACAGGTCAGCAAATTCTGTTAGCTTTACTTTCAGAATACACCCAAAACTCAATTACTTCTCATCACTTCCGTCTTGGTCCAAGGCACCATACCTCTTACCTGGATTACTGTGATAACTTAAGAAGTTATAGTAGTAGTAGTAGTCGTCGTAGTAGTAGTAGTAGCAGTACCTCAGCCTCCCAAGTAGCTGGGACTATAGGTGCATACCACTGTGCCTGGCTATTTTTTTTTTTTTTGATAGGAAGTTATCACAGTAATCCAGATAAGAGGTATAATGATGTCCCATGATCATCAGAGGTACTGTGATATTCTCCCTCTCTTGGCCTTGGACACCATCTATCAACATTCTGTTTTCAACACAGTAGGCATTTTCATGTCACTCCTCCCCCTAAAATCCTCCAAAGCCTTTTTTCTTTTTTCTTTTGAGATGGAGTCTCACTCTGTCACCCAGCCTGGAGTGCAGTGGTGTGATCTCGGCTCACTGCAACCTCCGCCTCCCAGATTCAAGCAATTCTCCTGCCTCAGTCTCCCGTGTAGCTGGCATTACAGGCATGTGCAGCCACACCTGGCTAATTATTTTGTAGTTTTAGTAGAGACGGAGTTTCACCATATTGGCCAGGCTGGTTTCGAACTCCTGACCTTGTGATCCACCCACCTCGACCTCTCAAAGTACTGGGATTACAGGTGTGAGCTACCGCACCCAACCAAAGGCTTTTTATCTCAAAGCCTTTACAGTGGCCTACAAGGGCCTATATGACTTGGCATTGCTGTATTTCCTATTTCACTTTTTCCCTTTTTTTTTTTTTTTAAAGAAACAGGATCTTACTCTGTCACCTAGGCTGGAGTGCTGTGACATGATCATAGCTCACTGTAGCCTTGAGCTCCTGGGCTCAAATGATCCTTCTGCCTCAGCCTTCTAAGTAGCTGGGAATACAAGCATGCACCACCATACTCAGCTAAATGTTAATTTTTTTGTAGAGTTGTGATCTCCCAAAGTTGTTCAAGCTGGTCCCAAACTCCTAGCCTCAAGCGATTCTCCCACTTCAGCCTCCTGAAGTGCTGAGATCACAGGCATGAGCCACTGTGCCCAGCCACAAGTATTTGTTGAGTACATTCTATTTGCCTAGTCATTTTTTTTTTTTTTTTTTGAGACGGAGTCTCACTTTTGTTGCCCAGATTGAAGTG
Organism: Colobus angolensis palliatus; assembly: GCF_000951035.1. Lineage (NCBI taxonomy): Eukaryota > Metazoa > Chordata > Mammalia > Primates > Cercopithecidae > Colobus > Colobus angolensis. The sequence goes on from NW_012110919.1 coordinate 6,717,338, forward strand.
CAATGGCATGATCTCCACTCACTGCAACTTCTGCCTCCTGGGTTCAAGCGATTCTCCTGCCTCAGCCTCCCGAGTAGCTGGGATTACAGGCATGAGCCATGGTGCCCGGCCTCTTTTTTTTTTTTTAATTTCATTTAATTTTTTTTTTTTTTTTTTAAAGAGACAGAGCCTCACTCTTTTGCCCGTGCTGGATTGCAGTGGTATGATTATATCTCACTGGGACCCTGAGTTTCCGGCCTCAAACAATCCTCCTTCCTCAGCCTCCCAAGTAGCTGGGACTACAGGTGTGCACCTGTAGACTACAGGTGTGGAACTGGCTAACTTTTACATTCTTTGTGGAGATAGGTTCTTGGTCTCACTGTGTTGCCCAGGCAGGTCTCAAACTCCTGGCCTCAAGTGGTCCTCCCACTTCGGTCAGTCTTCCAAAGTGCTGGTATTATGGTGTGAGCCACCATGCCTGGCCAGTAATTTTTTTTTTTTTTTTTTAAAGAGACAGAGCCTCACTCTTTTGCCCGTGCTGGATTGCAGTGGTATGATTATATCTCACTGGGCTCAAACAATCCTCCCTCTTCAGCCTCCCAAGTAGCTGGGACTACAGGTGTGCACCTGTAGACTACAGGTGTGGAACTGGCTAACTTTTACATTCTTTGTGGAGATAGGTTCTTGGTCTCACTGTGTTGCCCAGGCAGGTCTCAAACTCCTGGCCTCAAATAGTCCTTTCCCTCAGCCTCCCAAAGGACTAGGATTACAGGAATGAGCCACTGTGCCCCACCTTGCCTAGTAATTTACCAGATACTGTAGAAAGAGGATTAAGACTCTGTCTTTAGGTTGCTTACAGTCTAGTACACTCAGAATCTCTGCTTCTCAATAGATCTGCCCTAAACATGTCAGTGACCATTTATTTAGGCAGGTAATTTTTTTTAAAAGTCTGAATTATATATTTTCCAAACATTTCTACAGAGGCTCTCTTGTCTTCCCATGAACCTGAAAGATAGGAAAAAAGTAATGTATGCATATTTGAATCTCAATTACTAATTTCTCTTCCTTTTTTCTTCCAATTCCAATTACTTTTCCCGCATACCTGAATATATCTTGGTGAAAGATACTTGAATTCATTTATACATACAGATTAGCTTTAGGGGTATCTCCCCCAAATCCATAGTTGGCAAGCCCTACAATAGTGGTAGCAAAATAGCTGCAAATCTGTTTCCTCTTTTCTTTTCTTTTTCTTTTTCTTTTCTTTTTTTTTTTTTTTTTGAGACAGGATCTCTGTTGCCTGGGCCGGAGTGCAGTGGTGTGATTATAACTCACTGTAGCCTCGATCCCCTAGGCTCAAGCAATCCTCCCACCTCAGCCTCCCAAGTAGCTGGGATCACAGGTTTATGTCACCGTGCCTGGCTAATTTTTCTTTTTATGTATTTTTTGTAGAGACTAGGTCTCACTATGTTGCCCAGGCTGGTCTTGAACTTGGGCTCAAGTGATCCGCCCACGTTGGCTTGCCAAAGTGCTGGAATTAAAGGTATGAGCCATTGCACCCAGTCTTATTTTCTTTTTTCAAGCTCAAATTTACCCCAAAAATGTACTAAAATAATAGAATTCCATAAAACAAGCTGTATCTTCTTATAACAGGGTCATTCTTGGCTCTGAAGCAAACAGTCATCCTTGTAAGGTGCATTGGGTGGGGGCAGAATGGTTCAGTGGAAAATTTTGAGGTAATCTCAAATTCTGTTATTAGGTAAAGCAAGTTTTTTTTTTTTTTT
>NW_012110919.1:6719996-6730050 GCF_000951035.1 Colobus angolensis palliatus
CTCAAAAAAAAAAAAAAAAAAAAAAAAAAAAAAAAGATTGCCTACTTACTCCTCAAAGTCATATTCATGATTTAATTTATAGACAAACATTTTATGGGTAAAACTACCCCCCGACTTAATTATGTCATCTAACTGCTTTTTAAGGTTCAACAGATGCATTTAGGATTACAATCCTCTATAAATTATCAGTTATGTGAAAATTCGCTTATTAAACGTGTTACAGAGCCATGGTTAAATTTGAATGTGCGTATTTTTCTTTCTTCAAATTATTTTTATCCTAAGTGAATTAATTCAGGAACAAAATCAAATACTGCATAGTCTCACTTATAAGCGGGGGCTAAACGTCAGGTTCTCATTCACATAAAAATGGCAACAGTAAGGCTGGGTGCAGTGGCTCACATCTGTAAGCCCAGCACTTTGGGAGGCCGAGGCAGGCGGATCACCTGAGGTCGGGAGTTCAAGACCAGCCTGACCAATATGGTGAAACCCTGTCTCTACTAAAAATACAAAAATTAGCCGAGCTGTGGTAGTACGCATCTGTAATCCCAGCTACTCAGGAGGCTGAGGTGGGAGAATCGCTTGAACATGGGAGCTGGAGGTTGCAGTGAGCTGAGATCATGCCATGGCATTCCAGCATGGGTGACAGAGGGAGACCCTGTCTCAAAAAAAAAAAAAAAAAGAAAAGAAAAAAAAATGGCAACAGTAGATATGGGGACTCCTAGATGGGGAGGGTGTGAGGGGGAAAAGGACTGAAAACTCAATTATTGGTTACTGTGCTCAGTACCTGGGTGATGGGATCATTTGTACCCCAAACCTCAGCATCACACAATATATGCTGGTAACAAACCTGTACATGTACCCACTGAATCTAAAATAGAAGTTGAAAAAGAAAAAAAAAAGAATAGCAAAGACAAAGAAAACCTATTAAAGGAATCATAAGTGAAAAGCTTAGAGCCACGAATGTAGGAGGACATCAATATATAAATCATAAACAGAAGAAGAATCAAAGAATGCCAGAAAAGATCTTCTGCAGGCCAAAGCATGGACATTTCTAAGCTACACACATACAAATAATAGAGTGAGGTAAAAGAGCTTCCTAATTCACATGAAGAAACTCGTGTATATTTAATTAATTAATTAACGAATTAATTTTATTTTTTGAGATGGAGTCTTGCTCTGTCACCCAGGCTGGAGTGCAGTGGTACGATCTCAGCTCACTGCAACCTCCGTCTCCTGCATTCAAGCGACTCTCCCTGCCTCAGCCTCCTGAGTAACTGGGATTATAGGCATGAACCACCATGACTGGCCTAATTTAAAAGGCCGAATACAGCTTCCAGAAAAGTAAATTATATACCAATTTATTCGACAATAATGATACAAAAATTCAAAATAAAGTATTGGCAAATTAAACATATATATAATTTAGTATATATATTTTTTGGTGAGACGGAGATTTATTCTTGTTGCAAAGGCTGGAGTGCAATGGCGTGATCTTGGCTCACTGCATTCTCTGCCTACAGGTTCAAGAGATTCTCCTGCCTCAGTTTCCCGAGTAGCTGGGATTACAGGCAAGTGTCACCACGCTCGGCTAATTTTGTATTTTTAGTAGAGACGGGGTTTCACCATACTGCCCAGGCTGATCTCGAACTCCTGACCTCAGGTGATCCACCCGCCTTGGCCTCCCAAAGTGCTGGGATTACAGGCATGAGCCACTGCGCCTGGCCAATTTAATATATACGTTAAAAATGTATATTTAAAACTTTCAAAGATAACCTGACATGTTGATAGATATATTACACAGGGTAGAGACTTAATACATGAATGCAGATTCACTCTATTTGATTCTGGTTGATCCCTTTGCTAACCCTGTGGATATAGTGCAGTCAGGGATAATTTACATTTTAGTCTTGAATCAATGAAGCTTATTTTACAGGCTAAAATTTAAGTCTATTTTCTGACTAGTGGGAATAACCTGATTTTTATGTCTTGCTTATATCTTACTGTTTTCATCTTCTCTATCAGGAGTGCTAGCTGAAGTGGGGGAAAATCAGAGTTTATTGCTGGAGGAATGGAGAGAGGAAGAATGAGGGGATATTTCAAAGCAGTGGATTTGCATATTGGCTCTCCTATTTACTAGCTGTGTAACCTCACACATGTCATTTAACCTTTGTGACTCTCAATTTCTTTATCTTAATATGAAAATTATAGACCAGTCGCGGTGGCTCACGCCTGTAATCCCAGCACTTTGGGAGGCTGAGGCAGGCAGATTACTTGAGGTCAGGATTTTAAGACCAGCCTGACCAATATAGCGAAACCCCATCTCGACTAAAAATGCAAAAATTAGCTGGGCTTGGTGGCATACGTCTGTAATCCCAGTTACTTGGGAGGCTGGTGTGGGAGAACTGCTTGAACCCGGATGTGGAGGTTGCAGTGAGCTGAGATGTGCCACTGCACTCCAGCCTGGGAGACTCAACTCACTCTGCAGATTCACAAAGCTGTGCGGATTCTGTGAAAGGTTTTGCAAACTGTGAATGCCCCATGAATTTAAGGTATATTTTTAAGTCCAAAAGGTGAATAAATGATGTTACTACTTAATGTACGATTTATACTGACACCAGTAAAAATCAAATGTGAATTACATATGTTCTGATGATAAAACACTTTTTAAAAATGTGAATCACCTTTTAAGCACTACCTGTTACTATGTATAAGATAGATATTCGACACCGTTTTAATATGGCAATGGTACTCAATACACGGAGTTGCTACTGTTACTGAATAAAGACTTATGCTATCTTAATACATGAGATACTTTGTCCCTAAGCTTTCCCCCTTCCTCTTCTCCCCCGCCCCACCCGCAGACATCACCTCAAGTAGATCCCCTTCCTTTTCTCTGTGTTCTCTTCCTGTTGGCTGGATCCTTATCTTTGGCTTTCAAGCATGCATATTTATCCAGACATTGAAAGAAATTGCTTGGCTGATCGCTTCCTGTCTCAACCACATTATTTCTCTTCTTCCTTACGTCATCAATGAGAAAACTGTATCAGCAGATTTCAGTGGTATAGCAGTAATGTAGTGGGCATACCGTTTTTCATCAGTCGCTACAAATGCATTCTCTTTCGATCTCCAATCTACTTAGAGATATGGCTTGCCTCCCCCTGCCCACTTCACTTACCAGTTTGTATTAATTATCAATGGGCTCTGTAGAAATCATGATAGTAAAATATATCCTCAATAGTTATATATATTGTCAACCACTAATGCAACATTTTTCTTGTTTATGACTTACAGCCATGGCAATAAGACTGTCTCAGTTGTGTTTTTCTCAATCCTGTAACTTTCTGTAAACGAGAACTTTAATAAAAAGCCTAGAAACATACATTTCTCTCTTTCTCTTTTTTTTATTTTTTATTTTTTTCGAGACGGAATCTCACTCTGTCACCCAGGCTAGAGTGCAGTGGTGCAATCTCAGCCCACCGCAGCCTCCATCTCCTGGGTTCAACTGATTCTCCTGCCTCAGCTTCCCAAGTAGCTGGGACTGCAGCAGTGCGCCACCACGTCCGGCTCATTTTTTGTATTTTTAGTAGAGACAGGGTTACATCATGTTGGCCAGGCTGGTCTCCAACTCCTGACCTCAAGTGACCTGCCTGCCTCGGCTTCCCAAAGTGCTGGGATTACAGGCGTGAGCCACTGCACCCAGCCTTTCTCTGATATTTTAAAATCATGACTCTATAATCGTTATTGGTGAATATAAAATGTTGAAAACCTCCGGTTTATACGTGCTGCCTCCATTTTCTTTACATTTGTTTCTTCCTTAGCTACCTACATTGAGGCTTCCCCTCTTACTGCTTTGGAAATGTTCTCTTGAAACAATGCTACCAACAATTCCTTTCTTGTCAAATTCAAAAGCCACTGATTTTACTTCAGTATTTGCCAACGTTGATCATGCTTTTCTTCTTGAAACATTCTCTTCATTTTCATCGTCGGACCATACGTCATCCTCAATGCATCAGGACAGGATGAGAACTGTGGCTGCTGCTGCTCCTACTATAATTATTACTGCTTTTACTTAGCAGTTAGCTTTCCTTCACTGCTTACTGGAATTTCCACAGCAACCCTAAGGAGATCGGTATTATTTTAGTTGAGGAAACATGCTCAAAATTTAATCAACTGGTTCAAATTCACACACCAGAACAGAATCTGCTCTGGGAAATGTTAGATTTTGCAACGGAAAAGAAGAAAAAGCTTTTTTCTCATTGGATCACAGCATGCTATGTTGTTTATGTTTAGATTAAGTAGAGTTTGTTTTATTCCATTTATCTGTAGTTTCGGGAAGTACTGTACATTTGGAAAGTCATTTCAAGTAATTTTTCTACCCAGGCTGTCCATTTACAATTATCTGGTCACCTTTGAATCACTTTCACCAAAATCAGAGAAGGTGGCTAGATAGCGAGTTGTGATATGCCACTGATTTTTTTTTTTCCTTTTCAAGTTAACAGACTCCTGTAAGAATGGCAATGCAACCTTGGATTTATTCAGAGAATGCTCTAACCACATACACTACATCAAGAAGTATAGTCATCAGAATTTGACAGATGACAATATAGATTTCAAATTAAACTATATATTTTAAATTGTTCAATTTTTGGCAGAGTGGATCTTATTGAAGGCATGGTAATGATAAGGTAGGATTTAGTTACATACTTTAGTTACATACATACTTTGTTTTCTCAAGCAAATGTGTAACAATGGTGTGATCTAGCTACAAAATATTTCCTTAAGATTTTTGTTGGCAAGTCAGTGCTAACAATTAGGAATTGAGTGTTTTAAATTTCATCTGAAATTGGTGGTTCAAATACAAAGATAAATGGTTTTCACGGTTGTTAGCCTTCATTAATGTTATATTAAACCTCTTGAGTATGTTATACTACTACTTTGTTTTTTAACCAATGGATCTGAAAACCCATAAAGACGCAGTAGTTGTCTTACAAACAGCAAATGTATAGTCTTTGATTTGATCATTTAATGTACCCGTTTTTTCACAGCCATTTGGCTTTAATCCTGTAACAGATTATTGTCACTTGTCTTTTATTTATCTACCAAAATGCCTTCAGTCATTTCATGAATGAATCAATGGAGGGAAGAGAGAATTATGAGTTATCCCAAAGACATATTAATGGCATTATTCCAATATAAATAGAATGAGGAAAGGAAGAATTATGCATTAGTAATGATGTTTTTCATTGCAGAGCAATTTCTACCTCTCAAAGGATTTTCATATAGATCCTCTTTCTTCATACTGAGCATTACATAGCTGAGGAAATTAAGGTATTAAGTGACTTGTCTGAAGCTACACAGCAAGCATCAGATCTGGAATTAGAAAGCAAGTCTTCTCATGACCAGCCATTGTTCTTTTACAGTTTACCTTATAGATGGCATGGAAGTGACTTTTTTGAGGAATAGTTATTACAACTTCTCACCCCCCAGTTTCTCTACTTGTGAAAATAATGTATTTAAACATGACTGACTAAATCAGACAGAATAATGTGTTGGATTCATCAAGCGGAATATGTATAGTTGGAGATGAAGTCTCGCTGTCACCCAAGCTGGAGTGCAGTGGCACCTCCCGGGTTCATGCAATTCTCCTGCCTCAGCCTCCCAAATAGCTGAGACTACAGGTGGGCACCACCATGCCTGGTTAATTTTTTAATTTTTAGTAGAGACTGGATTTCACTATGTTGGCCAGGCTGGCCTCAAACTCCTGACCTTGTGAGCCATCAGCCTCAGCCTCCAAAGTGCTAGAATTACATGAGCCACTACTCCCGGCCTCCTTTGTTTTTTTTAGAGACAGAGTCTTGTTCCATCACCCAGGCTGGAGTGCAGTGGCACAATCACAGCTCACCACAGCCTCTGACTCCTGGGCTTAAGTGATCCTCCTGCCTCAGCCTCCCAAGTAGCTGGGACTACAGGCACACATCATTGTGCCCCACTAATATTTACATTTTTGTGGAGAGAGGTTCTCCCTGTATTGCCCAAGCTGGTCTCAGACTCCTGACCTTAAGTGATCCTCCCTCTTTGGCCTCCCAAAATGCTGACTTTGCAATGTGCCTGGCCAATTTCTTGACTCTTCAGATTAAAGTTCCATTTGTCATATACCTAGTATGTGGACAAATGGGAAATTATATTTGTGAAGCTGCATATAATCTGTATAGTTAAAAAATGTTGAGTGCTGGGTGCGGTGGCTTACATCTGTAATTCCAACACTTTGGGAAGCCAAGGTGGCTGGATCACTTGAGGTCAGGAGTTTGAGATGAGTCTGGCAAACATGGTGAAACCCCACCTCTACTAAAAATACAAAAATTAGCTGGGCATGGAGGTGCATGCCTGTGGTTCCAGCTACTTAGGAGGCTGAGGCAGGAGAATTGCTTGAACTGGGGAGGTGGGGGTTACAGTGAGCTGACATCATGTCACTGCACTCCAGCCTGGGTGACACAGTAAGGCTGTCTCAAAAAAAAAAAGGAAGGAAATGCTTGTAGGAAGAAGCCCCATCTCTAAATATCACTCTCTGCATCCAGGGGAGAGATTCTGTAGGGCTGGGTTGTGGAGTTGAACTGAGTCCAGTACCTTGGATATTGGAGAGAAAGGAGAAAGAGAAGTTGTGAACTGTATAAGGAGAGGGTACTTCTTGAGGCTCATAGGGAAGAGGATATACACTTGAAAGTGAGAAAATTCACATTTAAGAAGCTAGGGATCACAGGGCATGTCCTTACTCGATAGATAAGAAATCCCCAAAGACAAAGGATAAAAATAGTGGAGAGAAAGCCGTGGTTGTCAAGGTGGTATCTGTGGGAACAGCTCCCCTTATGATACTGGAAGAAATGTCAAATAATCTCACAAATGTAAACTCTGGTTTTCATCCTACCAAACTGTAAACATGTGATCCCCAGCTAGGTGAAAGTATGCGAGAAAAAATACTTATAGGAAATACACCAAATATTTTCTTTGGTTAATCAGTTTAGAGAGGATTAATGTTCTTTAAAAATTCTCTTTTAGTCATTTCCACACTTTATGATCCTAAAATTTTACTTTTAAATATTTCAGAAGGGCTGTATTCAAAACCTATCACTTGTACGTAAGGAGGCATAAGGAGCGACTGTGTTAATGGTAGCTATTATTTCATAAGCTCCTACTTTTTTTTTTGAGACAGGGTCTCTGTCACCCAGGCTGGAGTGCAGTGGCGCAATCATGACTCACTGCAGCCTTGACTTCCTGGGCTCAAGTGATCCTCCTGCCTCAGCCTCCCCAGTAGCTGGGGACCACAGGTATGCACCACCTCACCCAGCTTTGGAAAAAATGTGTGTGTGTGTGTGTTTGTTTGTTTGTTTGTTTGTTTGTTTTGAGACAGAGTCTAGCTCTGTCGCCAGGCTGGAGTGCAGTGGTGCGATCTTGGCTCACTGCAACCTCCGCCCTCCTGGGTTCAAGTGATTCTCCTGCCTCAGCCTCTCATGCTGGGATTACAGGCATGCGCCACCATGCCCAGCTAATTTATTTTTATATTTTTAATAGAGATGGGGCTGGGGGCGGTGGCTCAGTCCTGTAATCCCAGCACTTTGGGAGGCTGAGGCAGGCGGATCACCTGAGGTTGGGAATTTGAGATCAGCCTGACCAACATGGAGAAATCCCGTCTCTATTAAAAATACAAAATTAGCCAGGTGAGGTAGCACATGCCTGTAATCCCAGCTACTTGAAAGGCTGAGGCAGGAGAATTGCTTGAACCTGGGAGGCGAAGGTTGCAGTGAGCCGAGATTGCGCTATTGCACTCTGGCCTGGGCAACAAGAGTGGAACTCTGTCTCTAAATAAATAAATAAATAAATAAAAGTGGAGTTGGAGTTTCACCATGTTGGCCAGAATGGTCTCGAGCTTTTGACCTTGCAATCCACCTGGCTCAACCTCCCAAAGTGCTGGGATTACAGGTGTGAGCTGCCACGCCCATTTTGGATCTCACTATATTGTCCAGACTGGTCTTGAACTCTTGGGCTCAAATGATCCTCCTGCCTCGGCCTCCCAAAGTGTTAGGATTACAGGTGTGAGCCACCATGCCCAGCCAAAAGTGGTGAAACATTTTGAAGTAGAATTTCCTTCTGAAATTCTCTAGCACAGTGTTTCTAGGACTGGAAGAGGCCTGATAAAGTATAGGTCTCTAGTTGAGCTGGACATTTTGAGCCCCTCTCATTTCTTTCCCACCATACTGTCCTACCCTTATAACAAGAAACTCACCGTTTCCTGAAGCAGCCCTTCTGTTTTAGAACCACTGTTGGTAACTTTTCCTATTGTTCAGTGGAAATTAATCTTCCAGCCACTTCTTATTGACCCTGCAAGTGGTTAAAAGAACAATTTCAATAGATCTGAAATAAGACTTAGCCAATTTTTGTTGTGTGTGATAGCCAAAGTGAATTTGTATGCTTTCTATTATTATGATGAATTTATTAATTACATTCTTAATATAGTACTTATTTTTAATAGTACTTTTTTTTTTTTTTTGAGATGGAGTCTTGCTCTGTCGCCCAGGCTGGAGTACAGTGGCACAATCTCGGTTCACTGCAAGTTCACACCATTCTCCTGCCTCAGCCTCCCAAGTAGCTGGGACTACAGGTGCCTGCCACCACACCTGGCTATTTTTTTTTTTTTTTTTTGTATTTTTAGTAGAGACGGGGTTTCACTGTGTTAGCCAGGATGGTCTCCATCTCCTGACCTCATGATCTGCCCACCTCGGCCTCCCAAAGTGCTAGGATTGCAGGCTTGACCCACCGCACCCAGCCCTTTTTTTTTTTTTTAGACAGGGTCTTGCTCTGTCTGCTGTTCAGGCTGGAGCTCAGTGGTGCAATCATGGCTCACTGCAGCTGCAGCCTTGACCTCCTGGGCTCAAGAGATCCTCTCCCACCTCAGCCTCCTGAGTAGCTGGGACCACAGTGGCCTATCACCATGCCCAGCTAATTTTTGGATTTTTTGTAGGAACAGAATTCAAAAATTCTGGAGGTCTGGAGCTCCTGGGCTCAAGCGATCCTCCAGCCTCAACCTCCCAAAGTGCTGTGATTACATATATGAGCCACTGTGCCTGGGCTAGTACATTGTATTTTATCTCACTCTCTCATCTCAGAGGGAGGCTGAGGTAATTTACACATATAGATATGCACATCCCCCATTTGTTGGACATTTACAATGTCCCTACTCCTTACAACTTAGATTTTATTATCCCCATTTTACAGATGAGGAATCTGTGGTTAGATAACTCTTTAAAATCACTCAGCTACAAAGTAAAAATTCCCATGATGAATGCCTTGGCTTTAAGTCCTTGCTCTTTGCACTGTAATATGCTGCATGTCAGATCACATGGAGTATATGTGGTAAAGGTAAGAAACTTCAGAAGGTCACAGAACTAGTTTTGGAGCTGGAATGAGTTTTATAGTCTCTTGATTTTGTTCCTATTTGCTTGTATAGTTTGCTAGATGTTACTTGCTTGAAAAGAAGTATCAATTGGGCTCATTTTTCCCCAAGTCCTTACAGTGGTGCCTGTTTGATCCTTTGATTTAAAAAGAAATTGACAGTACCTTTAAGACTGTATGGATGGCAAGCTACTCCGAGGCTGGACTATGTCTCTAGTTTCCTGAAAATGATTCCTCTCTAGGATTTACAGTTTGCTGGCTTTTAAGACATAATAGAAAACACAATTCTCTCCTTAAGCCCTGCAAGTCCTTGGCTGGGCTCAGAGGCTCACACCTGTAATCCTAGTACTTTGGGAGGCTGAGGCGGACGGATAACAAGGTCAGGAGTTCAAGACCAGCCTGACCAACATGGTGAAATCTCGTCTCTACTAAAAATACAAAAATTAGCCTGGCATGGTGGTGTGCGCCTGTAATCCCAGCTACTCAGGAGGCTGAGGCTGGAGACTCGCTTGAACCCGTAGGTTGCAGTGAGCCAAGATCACTTCGTTGCTCTCAAGCCTGGGTGACAGAGTGAGAGAAGACTCCGGCTCAAAAAAAAAAAAAAAAAAAA
>NW_012110919.1:6730811-6756464 GCF_000951035.1 Colobus angolensis palliatus
ATTGGGAAGGGAAGGGGAGTTTGGAACATGGTGAGATCTGGCCACTGCACTCCAGCCTGGGCGACAGAGCGAGACTCTGCAAAAAAAAAAAAAAAAAAAAAAAGACAGCCTTACAAGTCCTGAGGGGTCCAGTGCTAAGGCAAAAGGATATGGTCATTTTCCCAAAAGGTTAGGGAGAATAGTTAGGTACAAGGATACCTTACACCATCCTCAAATGGATAGAATTTTTTGCCAGATATTGTTAATAAGTCAGATTTAATTGCTAGATGGGTAAGATCTGAAATAACAGTCAGTCAAAAACAAAGGCCTTTATTCTTCAAATCATCCTAAACTCCAAACTTCCCCCAAATGGCTTAAGTTCACGTTAAAGCCCAAGACTTCCATTTCTAAAGGAACAGAAATATATCGCAGTTCCCCGAGTTCTCGTTCTCTTCAACATTGCCTGTCCACTCAGTTTAGACTGTTCTGAACTATCAGGCTTCGGGGTGGTGGCAGGCTCTGCTCACCCCAAACTTTCCGTTTTGATCAGTTTAAGTCCCTAGGAGCCGACTGCCATCGGAAGGATGAGAAATTGTGAGCTCGCGCTGGGCTGTGGGGGAGGGGAGGGCTGGCCAGTGAGGACTCCAGTCTCTGGGGCTGGTCACCCAGCCTCAGACAAATCTGCATCACACTGGGGGGTCCCACCCCTTTTTCTATGTCAATGATCCCCATTTGTCCCAAGTGCCTAGGGTTTCAGGTCCTGGTGAGCCATTCTCATTTATCTTCCTTTTGTTTTCTGTCTTAACTACTGACAATTATCATTTATTCTGTTCCTTTTAGCTTGGTGGTGAATGCTGAGGCTTTGCTAGCCTTTCAGTTCTGCCATTCAGCCTCTTTCTAAAAAAACACAAAAAACAAACTGGGGCTTACCAGTACCTTGATCTGTCTCTGACTAACAAGATGTTTTAGAGTTGGAGGGATTTCTCAGTCCAGATTTTTCCTTGAATTTTCTTCGGTGTCAGAAAAGATTAAGAAAAAAAGTTCTCTTCCAATGATGGCTCTGAGTCAGATGGCCCTGAATCAGATTTCTCCCTTTTCTTTTATTTTTGTTTTTTGTTTTGTTTTGTTTTGTTTTGTTTTGTTTTGAGACGGAGTCTCGCTCTGTCGCCCAGACTGGAGTGCAGTGGCGCGATCTCAGCTCACTGCAAGCTCCGCCTCCCGGGTTTATGGCATTCTCCTGCCTCAGCCTCCCGAGTAGCTGGGACTACAGGCGCCGCCACCTCGCCCGGCTAGCTTTTTTTTTGTATTTTTTGGTAGAGACGGGGTTTCACCGTGTTAGCCAGGATGGTCTCGAACTCCTGACCTCGTGATCCGCCCGTCTCGGCCTCCCAAAGTGCTGGGATTACAGGCTTGAGCCACCGCGCCCGGCCTCCCTTTTCTTTTAAACCTTTTTGAGGATCTTTCTGTTCTCAGCAAAATGCACACAATTTTAGAGGTTCACAGACCTTCTCATCTTTTAAACCTTTTTGAGAGTCTTTCTGTCCTCAGCAAAATGCACACAATTTTAGAGGCTCACAGACCTTCTGATACCCACGAATGTACTGTCTGCACATTAGGATTCCTGCCTGCGCTAGCATACTTTTGGAGTTCTGGGATCTCATCTAGTGTGAAGGCATCAGTAGTGAATGTGGCTTTTGAGATGGAATAATCTGATTTCCTCTCAGTTTTCCATAATTTTCATGAGCACTTTCAGCCTCATATGTCAGAAAATCTGGGAGCACTGTGTGCCATGGCATGGGAATATGTAATTACTCTCCAACTGGCTCTCATACTTTCCTAGAACATCAACACCAACACTGTTAATCCGTAGCCTTTTTAGAGGAAGTGGAGCTCCAAAATTTCCATTCATTGCATGTAGCAGTAAAGTGACCTCTAGTGGACTTTCCTGGTAGTTTATAGAAAATTCTGGAATAAGGAGCTGTCGTTGTGGGTGGAGGGACAGATTATTGAAATTAGATCTGCTGTTCAGTTATCCCAAACCCTGAAGTTTATTTGGATGCAAAAGGTCAGCTTCAATGCAAAGTCTGTGGCAGTTGAGGGGGCTATATTTGAATGAAGCAAGATTCATCATTGTTTCAAAGTGGCTTCAAGAGACTTTGAGTACCCTGGAACTAACATTTCTCTAAAGAAAGACCAAGGATTAGTTTATGAATACACCAACCCACTGGATTGATTTTGGGGGACAAAAAGCGGTCTCTTTGGAATAATAAGTAGTAAGAATAATTTGAAGTCATGATGTCCATTTTAGGTAAAAGCAATGGAGTGAATATTTCACATTTTATGTTCTGAGTGATGGGACTTTAGGTGGGAGGAAGAGAAGGAAGCTAATGTTATTAAAGTTCCAGCTGAGGGCTAAACATTTAATCTTCATAAAAAGTCTGAGAGGTTGTTTTATTTTTAGTATCATCTCCAGCAAATAAATTATTGCATACGATTTCATGAATTCTGACAGGCTCTTCAATCAAGTGCTGTAGGGACACGGGAATGCTGGGATTACCTGTGGAGAGATAAGGGGGAGAGGCAGCATCAGAAAGGAATGAACATTTGTGTAAGCTGTTGTGTTGTCCAGTAGAGTAGCCACTAGCCATTTGTGGCTATTTAAATTTAAATTCATTCAAATAAATTAAAAATTCAGTTCCTCAGTTGTACTAGCCACATTTGAAGTACGCAGTAGCCACGTGCAGCTAGTGGCTACTTTAATGGACAACACAGGTCACTGTGGAAATGTCTTTAAAAAGGTACTGGAGGGAGGCTGGGTGTGGTGGCTCACACCTATAATCCTAGCACTTTGGGAGGCTGAGGTGGGTGGATCACTTGAGGTCAGGAGTTTGAGACCAGCCTAGCCAACATGATGAGACCCTGTCTCTACTAAAAATACAAACGTTAGCTGGGCATCGTGGCGCATGCCTGTAATCCCGCACTGTTTGGGAGGCTGAGGCAGGCGAATTGCTTGAACCCCGGGGTTGGAGGTTGTAGTGAGCCGAGATCACACCACTGCACTCCAGCCTGGGCAACAGAGTGAGACTCTGTTTCAAAAAAGAAAAAGAGAAAAAAAGAAAAACGTGCTGGGGGAAAGACTAGGTGTTTGTATTTATTAGATTGAGGGAGTACCCTGTCAAAAGCCTAGTGGAGGAATGGAACAGCCAAGGAACCACAAGCAGCTCTGTATGGCTAGAATCAGTACAACGTAGGCGTGTTCAGAGATAAAGTTCCTTGGTTTCTTTCTATATTTCCATTTACTTCTCAGTCTTTCTCTCTTTTTTTTCTTCTTTGAGACAGGGTCTCACTCTGTCACTCAGGTCAGAGTGCAGTGGCATAATGACGGCTCAGGCTCACTGCAGCCTCAACCTCCCAGCTTAAGTGATCCTCCTGCCTCAGCCTCCCAAGTAACTGGGACTATAGGCACACACCACCATGCCTGCTACTTAAATGTTTTTTTTTTTTTTTGAGACAGGGTCTCCCTATGTTACCCAGGCTGGTCTTGGCCTCCTGAGCTCAAGGGATCCTCCCGCCTTGGCTTCCTGAAGTGCTGGGAGCACAAGCATGAGCCACTGCAATGACTTCAATTTCTTTTTTCTTTTCTTTTTTTTTTAATTTTAGACAGACTCTCTCTCTGTCACCAGGCTGGAGTGTAGTGGTGCCATCTTGGCTCACTGTAACCTCCGCCTCCCAGGTTCAAGTGATTCTCCTGTCTCAACCTCCCGAGTAGCTGGCACTACAGGCTCGCACCACCATGCCCAGCTGTATTTGTATTTTCAGTAGAGACTGGGTTTCACCATGTTGGCCAGGATGGTCTTGATCTCTTGACCTTGTGATTGGCCCACCTCGGCCTCCCAAAGTGCTGGGATTACAGGCGTGAGCCACCACGCCCAGCCTACTTCAGTTTCTTTTGAGGGCTTCTCTCCTACCTGCTTCTGAGTTCTTCCTGTAGCTTAGGGCTGTGTGCTAGCTCCTCTCTCTGCTTTCTGTACACTCTTTCTGAGGGCTGTCACTCATATGCTTACCTGACTGCTTCCATTACCATTTCTATGCTGATTTCTAAATCCCTATCTCCAGTCTAAATCAATTTTCTTTGTTTCTCTTTTCTCTGCCCAGCTTTAATCTTGTATTGATCTTTGTCTTTATTTCATTCTTTGTACTCTTTTTGGCATTCTTATTCAAATCAATAGTAACTGACTCTTAGGCTGGGCACAGTGGCTCACATCTGTAATCCCAGCACTGTGGGAGGCCAAAATGGGCAGATTGCTTGAGTATAGGAGTTTGAGACCAGCCTGGCCAACACGGTGAAACCCTGTCTCTACTAAAAATACAAACATTAGCAGGATGGTGGCGCACACCTGTGGTCCCAGCTATGGGCTGAGGCATGAGAGTCTCTGGAACCCAGGAGGTGAAAGTTATAGTGAGTTGAGATCGTGCCGCTGTAGTCCAGCCTGGGCAAGAGTGAGACCCTGTCTCAAAAAATAAAAAATAAATACAAAATAGCTGATTCTCTCTCTCTCTCCCCCCACCCCCAAAGAGACAGAATTTTGCTCTGTCGCCCAGGCTGGCCTCAACTCCTGGGCTCAAATGATCCTTCCACCTCAGCCTCTCGAGTCGTTGAAGCTATGACTTTCAAATTTATTATCTCTAGTCTAGATTGGTTTTTTTGAACTTTAGGCCTTTGTATAAAACACTTGACATCTTCATTTGGATGACTTCACAGGTGCCTCAAACCTAAAACTAATATGTCCAAAAGTGGATTCATCATCTCTCCACCATGCCCAAAATAATTTCTTCCTCCTCTGTTCCCATCTTGAAGAATGGTAGCACCGCATCCTGAGTTGTTGAAGTCAGAAACCTGGAGGCCATTCAAGCTGCCCTCTCTCACTTCCTCACTCCTCCCTCCTCCATCCACTCTTATCACCAGGTCTTGTTGGTTCTATCTTTTTTTTTTTCTTTTCTTTTTTTTTTTTTGAGACGGAGTCTTGCTCTGTCACCCAGGCTGGAGTGCAGTGGCCAGATCTCAGCTCACTGCAAGCTCCGCCTCCCGGGTTCACGCCATTCTCCTGCCTCAGCCTCCCGAGTAGCTGGGACTACAGGCGCCCACCACCTCGCCCGGCTAGTTTTTTGTATTTTTAGTAGAGATGGGGTTTCACCGTGTTAGCCAGGATGGTCTCGATCTCCTGACCTCATGATCCTCCCGTCTCGGCCTCCCAAAGTGCTGGGATTACAGGCTTGAGCCACCGCGCCTGGCCGGTTCTATCTTTAAATATCTGTTCTGCAGGCTTTCAGTCTTGCCTCTCATCCACAAGCCATTCTCCATTGAACAGCTAGAGTGACTTTCTAAAACACAAATCTGATTAAGTTACTCTCTCACTTAAACCTACTGAATGACCTTTAGGACTAACTCCAGACACCTTTAGCTGAGTTCCAGGCCTGTATGATTCTATCCTTGCCTACTTTTCCAGTCCTAATTCTTTCTCCTCTTCTCACATCAAGATCACCTCTTTTCTGAGCCTTTGCATATGCTGTTCTCTCTGCTTGGAACATCCCCCTCCTTTCTTTGACTGATGCGCCACTCATCCTTCAGCTCTGAACCGAGGTGTAAAGCCCCCTAAGACAGCTTTCCATTCCTTTCCAGGATATAGTAGGCTATGAGAACTACAAGGGCAAAAACCAGGTCTGTTTGGTCCAGCAATTTTTTTTTTTCTTTTTGAGCCAGAATCTCGCTCTGTTGCCCAGGCTGGAGTGGCACGATCTCAGCTCACTGCAACCTCCACCTCCAGGATTCAAGTGATTCTCCTGCCTCAACCTCCTGAGTCTCTGGGATTACAGGTGGACACCACCATGCCCGGCTAATTTTTGTATTTTAGTAGAGATGGGGTTTCACCATATTGATCAGGCTGGTCTTGAACTCCTGACCTCAGGTGTTCCACCTGCCTTGGCCTGCCAAAGTGCTGGGATTACAGGCATGAGTCACCGCGCCTGGTCTTGGTTCAGCATTGTATCCCCAGTGATCAGCACAGTATTTGGAGCACAAAAGATGCTCTCGTATAAATATTTATGTAATATAATGTTTATGCAAAAAGAAATATTTGTTGAATAGATGTATGAATGAAAAAAAAGGCCAGACTGGGATTTTATGCCATGCTACAGCATCTAGGGTTTTTTTTTCTTATAACTGATAGGAGCTAGTGAAGGATTTTAAGTGGGAAAGCAACATAAACATTTGCCTTTTGGAAAAGTCCCCAAGTAATGCAGATTGTGACTGGGATGGGGATGAGGGCTGGAAGCTGAGAAGGGAGGATCCCTTGAGGCCAGGAGTTGGAGACCAGTCAGAGAAACATAGCAAGACTCCATCTCTACAATAAATTTAAAAATTATCTGAATATGGTGGCTTGCACCTGTAGTCCCAGCCACTCAGAGGCTGAGGTGGGAGGATTGCTTGACCTCCAGAGGTTGAGGCTATAGTAAGCTATGATCATGCCACTGCACTCCAGCCTGGGTGACAGAGAAAGACCTTGTCTCAAATAAAAGCTAACCAGCAATGATGTAGTAATGACACTGGCACTTGTACAGAATATATCATGAATCATGTAGAAAACAAGTACTGCCATAAGTGAATGGTCAAACTGTGTACATCTGGGAGATCTGATATCTTTTCTTTTTTTTGGAGATGCAGTCTCGCTCTGTTGCCCAAGCTGGAGTGCAGTGGCGTGATCTCAGCTCACTGCAAACTCCAACTCCCAGGTTCAAGCGATTCTCTTGCCTCAGCCTCCAGAGTAGCTGGGATTACAGGCACGCGTCAGCATGCCCGGCTAATTTTTGTATTTTTTGGAGAGTACCACCACGCTGGCTAATTTTTGTATTTTTTGGAGATAGGGTTTTGTCATATTGGCCAGACTGGTCTAGAGCTCCCGACCTCAGATGATCCGCTCACCTCGGCCTCCCAAAGTGCTGGGATTATAGGCGTGAGCTACTGCACCTGGCCTGACTTCCAGATTTCTAACTGGATGAATGAGTGATTCACAAATACTTGAGAGGGTCTGGAGGAGGAAGTCACAACTGAAGTTAATGGATTCTGTTTGGAAGATGGTAAATCTGGTTACTGCTAGGTTATCCAGGTGAACCTAATAGGCAAGAGGTTAGAATTGAAGATAGAGATTTTGTCATTAGTGTAAGTAGAGGTACTCGAAAAATACTAGTGAAGGTGAGAGATCACTCAGTGACAAGATAAGAAAGTCAATGATGGAAATTTAGGGGATACTGACTTTTTTTTTTTTTTTGAGACCGAGTGTCGCTCTGTTGCCTAGGCTGGAGTGCAGTGGTGCTGTCTCAGCTCACTGCAACCTCCATCTCCTGGGCTCAAGGATTATAAGTGTGCACCACCACTCCTGGCTAATTTTTGTATTTTTGTTTGTTTGTTTGTTTGTTTTTAGATGGAGTCTCGCTCTGTCGCCCAGGCTGGAGTGCAGTGGCGCGATCTCAGTTCACTGCAAGCTCCACCTCCTGGGTTCACACCATTCCCCTGCTTCAGCCTCCAGAGTAGCTGGGACTACAGGTGCCCGCCACCATGCCTGGCTAAGTTTTTGTATTTTTAGTAGAGACGGGGTTTCACTGTGTTAGCCAGAATGGTCTCGATCTCCTGACCTCAGGTGATCTGCCCACCTCAGCTTCCCAAAGTGCTGGGATTACAGGTGTGAGCCACCGCGCCTGGTCACCAACTCTTCATTGAGTATCTTCTATGTGCGAGGCACTGTGCTTCGTAGCGTGTCTACGTGTATGTAGGTGGGGAAAGGAGATTATAAGGAAATGAAAGTTTCTTAATCTTTTAGTCTCTGTCTTTGTTTTTCTCTCCCACCCTAACTCTATACCTTTTATCCAACCCAACTCAACAACCAGAAAAAAAGACAAGATCCATTCACGTATATTGCCCGGGCTGTGTCCACCCTGGTTCCTTTTCTTGCTCTAGATAATGTTTCCTGCCATTTGAACTTGCACTGATCTTGATTACCCCAAATGAATTCTTAGAACTCTTTAAGAACTTGGACTTTTACCTTTCAGAATGTTCTTACTCCTAGATGCTTTGGGAAAGATACCCTGCTCCAGCTCTGGTCATGAGGACCCAAACCCTGGCAGCAACTGGCTCACTCTTACGGTGGGGAACAGCTGGTTTGGACTTTTTTTTTTTTTTTTTTTAAATGGAGTCTCGCTCTGTTGCCCAGGCTGGAGTGCAGTGACACGATCTTGGCTCACTGCATCCTCCGCCTCCCGGGTTCAGGCAATTCTCCCACCTCAGCCTCCCAAGTAGCTGGGATTACAGGCATACACCACCATGCCCGGCTACTTTTTGTATTTTTAGTAGAGTTGGGGGTTTTGCCATGTCGGCCAGACTGGTCTCGAACTCCTGACCTCAGGTGATCCACTCGCTTTGGCCTTCCAGAGTGCTGGGATTGCAGACGTGAGCCACCGCGCCTGGCCTGGTTTGGACATTTGGTTTGGGCCTTTTGTCTAATAACAGTCCCTCCTGCCCTGGTCCCCTGTGTCCTGGTATTTAGTCTTGTACCTGTGAGCCTGTTTTTCAAGTCACCACTGCTGGTGTTGATCCCCTACTTAACATGTAGACCACATTCAACTCTGTAGGGCTCAGACTTCCTCAGCTAGGACTGACCTTTCAGGAACACTGCTACGGTGGGATTGATACTGTGCCTTCACTATAAGGTGAATGTAGATTAATAATTAGGATGCTTTTCTCAAAGAAATAGGGGAACTCAATATCTAATATTATTATCTTTATTAGCACTTAAATATGCTAGTAAACCAAGTTCTATCATACTAGTTGCTGTCCAAGCACACTTACATTTGATGCCTTTTTTGAATATCTAAGACAAGAACATAGAGATTTATTCTCAAGCCATACAGAACACTTGAAAAGTCTAAACAATGAGTTAAAATGTAACAGGAAAAAAGAAGCTATGTGTTAATTTCTTGATGTGCTAAATTATTATAGACGTTTGCTGCTTGGGTCAGAATTATCTCTTTTTTTGTCTTTCCAGCTGCAGCAAAAATCCTCCAGAGAACCATGTTTACAGCTATGGTCATGCATGATTTTAACAATAGAAATCAGTGATCCTATTTAGTGAATAGCAGCTTACTGTTACTAGTGAATAACAGTTCATACAGTGTTCATAACATGAGCTGGCTATGAAGTGGCATCCAAGAGGAGTTAAGGGTTAGTGGGTATGAATGGTTTTTTTTTTTTTTTTTTTTTTTTTTAGGCGGAGTCTCGCTCTGTCGCCCGGACTGGAGTGCAGTGGCCGGATCTCAGCTCACTGCAAGCTCCGCCTCCCGGGTTTAGGCCATTCTCCTGCCTCAGCCTCCCGAGTAGCTGGGACTACAGGCGCCCGCCACCTCGCCCGGCTAGTTTTTTTGTATTTTTAGTAGAGACGGGGTTTCACCGTGTTAGCCAGGATGGTCTCGATCTCCCAACCTCGTGATCCGCCCGTCTCGGCCTCCCAAAGTGCTGGGATTACAGGCTTGAGCCACCGCGCCCGGCCGGGTATGAATGGTTTAATAAAAAATTACACTTTACAAAATACTTCAAGTCCAGCTGGTGGTAGGAGAAGTCCATCTGGGAATTAGGCTCATCAGGCATTTAACAACTAGGCTAGTTTAGGTTTGCCATGATTGAGTGGATCTAGAGTATACAGTTCAGCCCAGGCACAGTGGCTCATGCCTATAATCCCAGTGATTTGAGAGGCCTAGGTGGAAGGATTGGTTGAGGCCAGGAGTTCAAGACTAGCCTGGACAACAATACCCCATCTCTACCCCTACCCCCCCCGGAAAAAGTTAGCCAGGCACGGTGGCATGCACCTATAGTTCCAGCTACTCAGGAGGCTGAGGCAGGAGGATCCCTTGAGTCCAGGAATTCGAGGCTGCAGTGAGCTATGATCACACCACTGCATTCCAGTTTGGGTGACAGAGTGAGACCCTGTTTCTAAAAAAAAAAGGGTGAAAAGTTCTTAAGAGTAGAAAAGCAGCATCTGCCTCCTGAGATCAAAACACTTTCTGATTTTTTTTTTTTCCCATGGATTTACTTCCTTAGTGCATTTTACCATAAGGGGGTGCTCTGGGATAATACTTTTCAGCAAAGCAGTGGTCTCTTCTGCTCTGTTAACTGAAAAAAGGCAAGCATTTATTAATTCTGCATCCCATCTGTATTCACTAATCTTCAAAACATGTCCATTTACATTAAAAATATGAAAAACATTAGTGAAAACTATTTAAAATGTAAACAACCAGTGTCTGACTGCTAAGGAAAAGACAAACATTGAAAACTCTTTTGTAGGGCTCAGACTTCCTCAGCTAGGGCTGACCTTTTAGGAACCCTGCTATGGTGGGATTGATACTGTGCCTTTAGTATAAGGCGATTATAGATTAATAATTAGGATGCTTTTCTCAAAGAAATGGGGGGACTCAATATCTAATAAGAGACTAGAGCCGGGTGCAGTGGCTCACACCTGTAGTCTCAGGACTCTGGGAGGCCGAGACAGGTGGATCACCTGAGATCAGGAGTTTGAGATCAGGAGTTCGAGACCAGCCTGACCAACATGGTGAAACCCCATCTCTACTAAAAATACAAAAAATTAGCCAGGCGTGGTGGCGCATCCCTGTAATCCGAGCTACTAGGAGACGAAGGCAGGAGAATTGCTTGAACCTAGGAGGTGGAGGTTGCAGTGAGCCAAAACAGTGCCACTGCACTCCAGCCTGGGCAGCAAGAGTGAAACTCCACCTCAAAAAAAAAAAAAAAAAAAAAAGAAAAAGAAAAAAAAGAGAGAGAGAGAGTCACAGTGAACTGAAGCTGCACTGGATTTCTTCTGAGTTAGGAGAAGAAAGCCATAAAGGAATTACATTTGTCCTTTACTTTATTTTTTTGGTAGCATTATTTTAACTATATCTTTCTGCCAGTGTTGTAGAGATTCATTATGGTTGAAATTGCTTTCTTACAAAGTTCGGTCAGTGTTAACCCATCCTTGGGGAAAAGCATAGGAATCCAAAGTAATTTCATTCTCACCTCTGTCACATTTATGAATCAGTTTTTAGGTTTTTGTTTTGTCTTGTTTTGTTTTTTTTTGAGACGGAGTTTTGTTCCTGTTGCCCAGGCTAGAGTGCAATGGCACGATCTTGGCTCACTGCAACCTCCACCTCCTGGGTTTAAGTGATTCTCCTGCCTCAGTCTCCCAAGTAGCTGGGATTACAGGCATGCACCACCATGTCCGGCTGATTTTGTATTTTGAGTAGAGATGGCGTTTCTCCATGTTGATCAGGCTGGTCTCGAACTCCTGACCTCAGGTGATTCACCCACCTCAGCCTCCCAAAGTGCTGGGATTACAGGCATGAGCCACCATGCTCGGCCAATTTTTAGGTTTTATTCCTGTGTAATCGTGTGGGGTAAGGAAGTGGAGAGAAAACTCAATTCTGTTTTCAAGTACTTGGGAGAAGCAATCAGTAACAATCAGCTATTCTAAGCACATGATTTTGTGAAGGACAAGAAACTCATCAAGGTCACCAACAGGACATTTGGAGAAATGGCCACAATATGGAGGCAGGAATAGGGACTCCTCAATGTTTGGTCAAAGGAATTCCCTGGGTTCTACGGCAGCATGTTTGAAGGTGCTGGTTCCTTCCAGTCTGGGTGAAAAGTAGCCCTGGTGTACAGTACAGGGATTGGGAGGAATGTCACACCTTTGCTTATGGAGAGCAGTTCTCTCTATATACGTTCTCTGGACTGATCTCATTAGGCAAAAGCAGATGAGGCTTCTTTAGTCATCTTCATGAACATTTAACTCCGTACACAAAATGACAATTTGGCTGAGGATTTTTAACTTGGGAGACTTTATGCGAGGATAATGTCTAGTCATTGATCTTTAGTATCCTCATTATGTCAGTAGTTTTTAAAAATTCAAGATATATTCATACCAATACCTACATTTTTTTTTTTGAAATGGAGTCTCACTTTGTTGTTGCCTAGGCTGGAGTGTGGTGGCACAATCTCAGCTTACTGCAACCTCTGCCTCCTGGGTTCAAGCGATTCTCCTGCCTCAGCCTCCTGAGTAACTGGGATTACAGGCGTGCACCACCACACCTGGCTAAGTTTTCTATTTTGTATTTTTAGTAGAGATGGAGTTTCACCATGTTGGCCAGGCTGGTCTCAAACTCCTGAGCCCAAGTGATCCACTCTCCTCAGGCTACCAAAGTGCTAGGATTACAGGCATGAGCCACCACACCCAGTCAAAAGCTTTAAGATTTAAAGTGAACCATATACTCCACTTGGCTGATAGTTGTCCCATACATTTTGTGGGCTGAACAAGCATCAGACGAGGATGTGCGGTGGCTAGATTGGCTTCTTACCTGCACACACATTCCCCCACCCCCATTAATCCTTTGTGCAGAGCAGAGGCTCTGGGTGCAGTTTTAGGGCAAAAGAATCACCGAAATATGTGGGTGTGCATTTGGCCAAAGGGTTAGTTGAATGTGGAGCAGAGATACCAGGCTGGAAACAGGTCACGTTTTAATGAAAAATGCACATTCATCATGGTGTTGTGGTTTTTAAAGAGGTGATTCCCAGCCATACACAACACAGGGGAGAAATAGGCATCCATGTGGAACTGCTTTAAAACAGAGTTCTTGTGGAGCCTGGCTGCTGGTGGGGCAGGGCTCACAAGTACCCGCTGGGAAATGAGATAATGAGATTTTGCTAGGCATCGTTGAGTTTTTGGATTGTTAGTCATAAATCTTCAAAAAGGAAAAAAACAAAACAAATAAAACCCTATGGTTTAAATAAAGAAATGACTTCAAAATAATGACTGGCTACACTAGGAAAAAATCCAGGGGCAAAGGTGTTGTCCCATCACATGCTGAGAACTGTGAATAAGCAGAGACATGAAATTTTCCTTATTCTACTTATGAGAAAAGAATAATGAAGAAAATAAAGTGACCAAAGTATCTCTACCTCTGAGTGTTAAAGGGTAAGATATAAAATTCTCTTAGGGTTGGGCGTGGTGGCACATGCCTGTAATCTCAGCACTTTGGGAGGCCGAGGTGGGTGGATCACCTGAGGTCAGGAGTTCAAGACCAGCCTGGCCAAAGTGGTGAACCCCGTCTCTACTAAAAAATACAAAAATTAGCCGGGCATGGTGGCAAGCACCTGTAATTCCAGCTACTTGGGAGGCTGAGGCAGGAGAATCACTTGAACTCAGGAGGCGGAGGTTGTAGTGAGCTGAGATCGTGCTATTGCACTCCAACCTGGACGACAAGAGTGAAATTCTGTCTCAAAAAAAAAAAAAAAAAAAAGACCTCTCTTAGATACATACTTTATTAGAGGTGGTTCTAGTTTCTTTCAAATATGTATATGTGTGCATGTGTGTGTGCGTGTGTTTTAATATATTTGGAATTATCTCTAAGTACATAAGCAACATAATTGAGGTTATTTTTTGAGAGAGAGAGATATAAAATATTAGACTCAACCACTTTAAACATGAGAACAAAATGCTCTTTGGCAGTGTTAACAAACATTTTATTTTATATTATTATTATGGCTAGCTGTTGATTGCATACAGAAACAGCAATGGAAAGTGGCTTTCACCAGGGCAAGTATGTTAATGAAGGTATTACAACAGTAATAAGGAAGTTGATAGTTTATTCTGCTTTCTGCTGGTCAATGTTATGACTCATAACATCAACCTATTCCTTCAGAAGAGCGAGAATAATAAGGGGCCATGACGTTAGGACATCAAGGAAGAACTAAATGATCTTGGAATTGTTGAGTCTAAAAAAGGCAAGACTAGAGGAGTGAAGAAAAGAAAGAAAGATCAGGCTTCTTTAGGATGGGCCTTCCGAGTAGACAATGTTCAGTGAGTGGAGGTAATAGGGATCAGGCAAATTTTGGCTAAATATTGAGCTCTTCGATTGTAAAGCAATGGGACATGTGTAGAGGAGATTCAAATAGGAAGATACCATGACGATAGGATGAAGTCTATGAGACAAAGGTAGACCCTCAATCTGCCAAAACCCTGAGAGTCAAAACTTAATTTATTTGCCAAGAATGTAAAAATAAACAAGTACAGAATCAAACAAGTATTAATACAACCTTAAGCATAAAATGAGTGTTATAAAATATTTTACTTCTTAAGTGTTTGTTGAATTTGAGTAGGCTTAAAGTGATAAGCTCAGAAATATTTTTATCCATTTTCCCATTTTCAGTATAATTAAGCCCATTAATTTTCTCTTTCTTTTTCTCTCTTTTTTTTTTTTTTTTGAGAGGTCTGTTGCCCAAGCTGGAGTGCAGTGGCGTGATTTCAGCCCACTGCAACCTTTGCCTCCCACGTTTAAGTGATTCTCCTGCCTCAGCTTCCCAAGTAGCTGGGATTATAGGTGCCGGTAACCACACCTGACTAATTTTTTTTTTTTTTGAGATGGAGTCTTGCTCTGTTGCCCAGGCTGGAGTGCAGTGTGGGATCTCGGCTCACTGCAACCTCTGCCTCCCAGGTTCAAGCGATTCCCCTGCCTCAGCCTCCCGAGTAGCTGGGACTACAGGTATGCACCAACACGCCTGGCTAATTTTTGTATTTTTAGTAGAGACAAGGTTTCACCATATTGGCCAGGCTGGTCTCAAACTCCTGATCTTATGATCTGCCTGCCTTGGCCTCCCAAAGTGCTGGGATTACAGGTGTGAGCCACCGTACCCAGCCCTAATTTTTGTATTATTAATAGAGATGGGGTTTTGCCATGATGGCTAGGCTGGTCTCCAACTCCAGGCCTCAAGTGATCTGTCTACCTCCGCCTCCCAAAGTGCTGGGATTACAGGTGTGAGCCATCTCACCCAGCCAGCACTTTGGGAGGCTGAGGTGGGTAGATCGCTTGAGCCCCGGGAGTTTGAGACCAGCCTGGGCAACATGGTGAAACCCCATCTCCAGCCTGGGTGACAGAGTGAGACTCCGTCTCAAAAAATAAGGAATGCTGAACTTGAGGGGTTTTTTTTTTTTGGTTGTCGTTGTTGTTGTTATTGTTGTTTTTGAGTTGGAGTCTTTCTCTGTCACCCAGGCTAGAGTATAGTGGCATGATTGTGGCTCACTGCAGCCTCAAACTTCTGGGCTCAAGGGATTCTCTCACCTTAGCCTGTTGAGTAGCGGGAACTACAGGCACATGCCATCACACCTGGCTGTTTTAAAAACCTTGTGAGCTGGGCGTGGTGGCTCACGCCTGTAATCCCAGCACTTTGGGAGGCTGAGATGGGCGGATCACCTGAGGTTGAGAGTTCGAGACCAGACTGACCAACATGGAGAAACCCTGTCTCCACTAAAAATACACAATTAGCCAGGCATAGTGCCCCATTCCTGTAATCCCAGCTACTTGGGAGGCTGAGGGAGGAAAATCGCTTGAACTTGGGAGGTGGAAGTTGCAGTGAGCTGAGATTGCACCTTTGCACCCCAGCCTGGGCAACACAAGCAAAACTCTATCTCGTGAGCAAGGGTCTCATTATGTTGCCCAGCTTGGTCTTGAACTCTTGAGCTCAAGTGTGGATCTCAATTTTTTATAGAAAAGTCTATTTCTACATTAGCCTCTTTTTAGATTATTATGAATGACAATGTCAAAAATAACCCTTCTGGGTTTTAGCAGCTATTGGAATAAATGGAACTCCTTCTCATTACCCTCTCTATGAGCTGCAAATAATTGAATCAAGGGCCAGAGATTTCCTGTGTCTGAAAGAAAAGAAAAAACAACCTTGAAGAATTTCTTCTTGTTCTTTTCACAATAAGTGGTATAGGAACAATTGGGTATCTATATGGGGAAACATTGAACTGACTTCAACCTTACACCATAGACAAAAATTAATTCCAGGTATGTGAAAGTCAAAACTATAAAGCTTTTTTTTTTTGAGACAGAGTCTCACTCTGTTGCCTAGGCTGGAGTGCAGTGGTGCAATCTCGGCTCACTGCAACCTCTGTCTCCTGAATTCAAGCAGTTCTCATGCACCTGTCTCCTGAGTAGCTGGGACTGCAACCACTTTAAAATGGGAACAAAATGCTATTTGGCAGTGTTAACAAATATTTTATTTTATATCATTATTATGGTTTGCTGTTGGCCATGCACCAGCATGCCTGGCTAATTTTTGTATTTTTTGGTAGAGACAAGGTACTTTATTTTCATGCTGTTGATAAAGACATGCCCAAGACTGGCCAATTTACAAAAGAAAGAGGTTTAATGGACTTACAGTTCCATGTAGTAAGGGAAGCCTCACAATCGTGGTGGAAGGCAGGGAGGAGCAAGTCACATCTTACATGGATGGCAGCAGGCAAAGAGAGAGCTTGTGCAAGGGAAACTCCCTCCCATTATATAACCGTCAGATCTTGTGAGACTTATTCACTGTCTTGAGAATAGTATGGGAAAGACTTGCCCCTGTGATTCAGTTACCTCCCACTGAGTCCCTCCCACAACATGTGGGAATTTAAGATGAGATTTGGGTGGGGACACAATCAAACCATATCACAAGGTTTCACCATGTTGGCCAGGCTGACCTCAAGTGAACTGCGCATCTCGGCCTCCCAAAGTGTTGGGATTACAGGCGCGAGCCACCGTGCCTGGCCTATAAAGATTTCAGGAGATAATATAGGAAAGTACTTCAAGGGTAAGAAATGATTTATTACACAAATCACAGCTGGGCATAGTGGCTCAGTCATGTAAGCCCAGCACTTTGGGAGGCTGAGGTCAAAGGATCACTTGAGCTCAGGATTCAATTCCATCCTGGGCAACATAGTGAGACCTCATCGCTACAAAACAAAACAAAACAAAAAGCCAGGCATGGTGGTGCACACACCTGTAGTCCCAGCTACTCAAGAGGCTGAGGTGGGAGGATCACTCGGGCCTGGGAGATTGAGGCTACAGTAAACTGTGTTCATGCCACTGCACTCCAGCCTAGATGACAGAATGATACCCTGTTTCCAAAACAAATGAACAAACAACAAATCAAAGGACTGGGCATGGTAGTTCACGCCTGTGATTCCAGCACTTTGGGAGGCTGAGGTGGGTGGATCACTTGAGGTCAGGAGTTCAAGACCAGTCTGGCCAACATGCTGAAACCCTGTCTCTATTAAAAAATACAATAATTAGCCAGGTGTGGTGGTGAGCGCCACTCCCAGCTACTTGGGAGGCTGAGGCAGGAGAATCACTTGAACCCGGGAGACAGAGGTTACAATGAGCTGAGATTGTGCCACTGCACTCCAGCCTGGGCGACAAGAGTGAAACTCTGTCTCAAAACACACACACACACACACACACAAAATCACAAACCTTCAGATACTTTTATACACCCACTAGATTTGCAAAAATTGGAAAGTCTGACAGTATCAAAGTTTGGCCAGGATAGGAAGCAGTAGGAGCTCTCATACACTTCTAGTGGCAATGGACATTGGCATAACACTTTGGAAATTAGTTTGCATTAACAAATGAGGTTGCAGATAAGCATATCCTATGACACAATAATTCCACTCCTAAGTATATACTGTGTGCTTATGTTTATTACAGTTTGTGTTTTACGGTGTTCATAACAGCATTGTTCATTGTAACTCCAAAATGGAAGCATCATAAATATCCATTAGCTGTACAAGGCAGGAATAAATTGTGATGTATTTATAAAATGGGGAGGCTGGGCATGATAGCTCATGCATGTAATGCTAGCACTTTGGGAGGCTGAGGTGGGAGGGTTACTTGAGCCCAGGAATTTGAGGCTGCAGTGACCTATGATCATGCCACTACTCTCTAGCCTGGGTGACAGGGCGAGACCTTATCTCAAAAAAAAATTAATAAAAATGAAATGGAAAATTATACAGAAATGAAAACAAACTACAGTTGCAAGCAACAACATGAAGCAAAAGAAATAAGAGCATACATACAGTATGATTCCATTAAAGAAAGGTCAAAAGTAGGCAAAACTAAACTATATTATTTAAGGATATAGTTATAGGGAGTAAAACTGAAGAAAAGCAAGAACATGATAAGGATGAAAGTTAGTGCCAGGGGCAGTGACTCATGCCTGTAATCCCAGCACTTTGGGAGGCCAAGGCAGGTGGATCACTTGAGGTCAGGAGTTCGAGACCAGCCTGGCCAACATGGTGAAACTTTGTCTCTACTAAAAATATGAAAATTAGCCAGGCGTGGTGGCAGGTGCCTGCAGTCTCAGCTACTGAAGAGACTGAGACAGGAGAATCACTTGAACCCAGGAGGCAGAGGTTGCAGTGAGCCGAGATCGTGCCATTGCACTCCAGCCAGGGCGATAGGGTGAGACTCCATCTAAAAAAAAAAAAAAAAGATAAAAAATAAAAGATATTATCTAGAGTTATCAGGTCAATATTTTGAAGTATTTAGAGGAAAAATTAATATCCAAGCCTAACTTGTGGTAGGGGTTTATTTTTTTATTTTTTATTTTTATTTTTTTTGAGACGGAGTCTCGCTCTGTCACCCAGGCTGGAGTACACTGGCGCGATCTCGGCTCACTGCAAGCTCTGCTTCCTGGGTTTATGCCATTCTCCTGCCTCAGCCTCCCGAGTAACTGGGACTACAGGCACCCGCCACCTCGCCTGGCTAGTTTTTTTGTATTTTTTTAGTAGAGACGGGTTTTCACCGTGTTAGCCAGGATGGTCTCGATCTCCTGACCTCGTGATCCGCCTATCTCGGCCTCCCAAAGTGCTGGGATTACAGGCTTGAGCCACCGCGCCCGGCAGGGGTTCATATTTACCTGAAATCCTACCATGGTAGATTATAGGTAAAATTATAAAATTGACAAAGTTTTTGGCCCTATGCCCTCTTCCCTCCTGGTTTTCTCTTCTTGCCCAAATCCTGCATCTCATTTCTAAGTTGTTTAACGAAGATGATAACTACTCTCTTAAGGGGTTAATTCTTCCAGGAATTTGCATTTTAAGAAATTTTTCTGAAGTAAACTTAAAGGCTTTATAGACCCCAAATAAAATCTCAGATGATGGAATTTAAGTTGTTTTTGAGAAATAGGCCATTTTTCACAAGATGGCTTACGTGCAAGTTACTATAAGTAACAAGCAACCACTGCTTATAGAAGACCTACAAAAGAAGAGATTCCTTCTGGCTAGGGATCGGTTTCTTTTGAAATTGACAAAGATTTAGGGCACTTAGCGTGGAGTTTTGCTGTATTAGAGATGAAATCTCTACTAACTCAATGAACTGTAAATAGTGGTAGACATTTTAGCTGCCCGTGTGTGAAACACTCGTCTCAGCTCAGTCAAGTGAAATATAACCAACCACTAAAATATGAAACTTAGAAGTCCTTCATAAAAGAAACTAGAGGCTGGGCACTGTGGCTCATGTCTCTAATCCTAGTGCTTTGGGAGTCTGAGGCAGGAGGATTGCTTGAGATCAGTCTCTGTGAGACCCCATCTCTACCAAAGATTAAAACAAAACAGAAAATCTTAGCTGGGCATGATGGCATGTCCTTGTAGTCCCAGCTACTTGGGAGGTTGAGGCAGGTGGGTGCATGAAAATAGTGGCCTTCATGGCAAGGCTGGAGGTAAGCATGGGCTCAGCAGCATAGACTTCCACTTTCCAAGGCTGACAGTTATGGCCACTGCTGAGTGCTCAATCTGCCAGCAGTAGAGACCAACACTGAGTCCCTGATATGGCACCATTTCCTGGGGTGATCAGCCAGCCACCTGGTGGTAGGTTGATTACCTTGGATTGCTTCCATCATGGAAGAGGCAGCATTTTGCTCTTACTGGAATAGACACTTACTTGGGATATGGCTTTGCCTTCCCTGCATGCAATGCTTCAGCCAAAACTACCATCTGTGGACTTACAGGATTCCTCTTCACCCCACCATCATAGTACTTTATACAGCATTGCTTCTGCCCAAAGAACTCACTTCATAGCAAACAAAGTGTCACAATGGGCCCATGCTCAAGGAATTCTTACCATGTTCTCCATCATTCTGAAGTACTCAGCTTGGTAGAACAGTAGAATGGCCTTTTGAAGACTCGGTTACAGCACCAGCCAGGTGGCAGTACTTTGCTGGGCTGGGACAAGGTTCTCCAGGAGGCTGTGCATGCTCTGAATCAGTGTCCAATATATGATGCTGTTCTCCCATAGCCTGGATTCATGAGGCCAGGTATCAAGGGGTGAAAATGGGAGTGCTACCACTTACCATTACCTCTAATGATCCACTGGCAAAATTTTTTATTCCTGTTTCCATGACTTTCTCTGCTGGCCTAGAAATCCTAGTTCCAAAGGGATAAATGCTTCCACTAGGAGACACAATAATGATTCCATTGAACTGGAAGTTAAGACTGCTACCTGGCCACTGTGGACTCCTCAGACCTCTGAATCAAAAGGCAAAGGAGTTAACTGCACTGGCTGGAGTAACTGATCCTCACTACCAAGGGGAAAATGGATCACAGTAGAGGTGAGGAGGAGTATGTCTGGAATATGGGAGATCTCTTAGGGTGTCCCTTAGTATCACCATGTCCTGTGATTAAGGTCAATGGGAAACTACAACAGCTCAATCCAGCAGGACTACTAATGCCCTAGACCCTTCAGAAATGAACGTTTGAGTCGCTCCACTAGCTGAAGAGCCACAGCCAGCTGAGGTGCTTGCTGAAAGCAAAGGAAACACAGAACAAGTCTTGGAAGAAGGTAGTTATAAAAATCAGCTCTGACCATGTGACCAGTTACAGAAATGAAAACTGTGTCATGAGTATTTCTTCCTTACTTTATTATGTATATGTTTATGCATGTGTGTGTGTATATACACAACTATCTTTGTTTTCTTCCCCTCTCTTATCCGCTTATTATACAGCATACGATGTATTGACTTTGCATTGTAGAATTTAAGTTACATTGTATCAAGATGAGTGCATATCACCTAAAAGCTTTGTATCTTCTTCTCTAGGGAGAGGGTTAGTACAATTGCAGATGTATAAAAGATAGTTGTATCATGTTAGGAAGAAGTAAAATCTTGTTACATTTTTTATTTGGAGATTAAGTAGGGTTTAAATAGCTGTCTATGGGTGCCAAATTGACCAGGGGTAGACCTGTGATGGTTAATTTTATGTGTCAAATTGGTTAGGGTGTCCAGATGTTTGGTTACCAGTCTAGATGTTGCTGTAAAGGTGTATTTTAGATATGATTAACATTTAAATCAGTAGGCTTTGAGTAAAGCAGATTGCCTTCCATAATGTGGGTTGCCGAGCAATGCATATAGTAAATTTCATTTTTTTTTTTTTTTTTTTTTTTTTTGAGACGGAGTCTCGCTCTGTCACCCAGGCTGGAGTACAGTGGCCGGATCTCAGCTCACTGCAAGCTCTGCCTCCCGGGTTTACGCCATTCTCCTGCCTCAGCCTCCCGAGTAGCTGGGACTACAGGCGCCCGCCACCTCGCCTGGCTAGTTTTTTTATTTTTTTTAGTAGAGACGGGGTTTCACCGTGTTAGCCAGGATGGTCTCGATCTCCTGACCTTGTGATCCGCCCGTCTCGGCCTCCCAAAGTGCTGGGATTACAGGCTTGAGCCACCGCGCCCAGCTGTAAATTTCATTTTTATAAAAAATTTATGTTGAAGCATATACATGAATACTTATGGAGAAAGGTCTGGAAACAATGTACAACAGTTATTTCCTTTGGGGAATTAAATGGGAGTTGAGGTAAGGAAAGGGTCATATCTTTCCTTTTTTTTTTTTTTATATTGAAACAGGGTCTCACTCTGTCATCTGGGTTGGAGTGCAGTGGTGTGATCTCAGCTTGGCTCACTGTAGCCTCAACCTCCTGGGTTCAAGTGATCCCCCCAGCTCAGCCTCCTGAGTAGCTAGGATTGCAGACACGTGCCACCATATGAGGCTAATTTTTTGTATTCTTTGTAGAGATAGGGTTCCACTATGTTGGCCAGGCTGGTCTCGAACTCCTGGGTTCAAGTGATCTGCCTGCCTCAGCCTCCCAAAGTGATGGAATTATAGGCATGAGCCACTGCACCTGGCCTCTCTTTTTATTTCTACAATTTCTCTAATTAAAATTTCCTCCCTTGCAGCATATTCTTGCATTTGTTCTTTATTCCTGGGGAAGATACTACTTTTCTATATTTTGATTGTATCTTGATTAAGAATATCAGTTATCACCTTTAGCCTGACAAATTTTGTTTCTCAATATTCACCTACAACTCTGTGCTGGAACTAGCACTGTATTCTATGCATCAAAAGCACAGATATTCTATGGCCATCTTTCCTCCAATTTGCAGGCTGTAGAAGTGTGGAGAATAAGACTAAGAATAATGCAGCTTTTTTGAGATTCAGTATTTCATGATGACTAAATTTAGTAATCTAAATTATTAACAATGTGATGTATTTTGCGTGACTCCAGATGACCTTTTGTTGGTAGTGTACTTGCATTGTTGCAAATTGGGCTCCCCAGCCACAGACTCAGAGTTTAGCATGCAGGATGTTTATTAAGGAGTGCCCTTGGGATCACGACTTGTGGAATGACGGGGAGGCAGCAGAGGGATAAATCCAGCTGTGATGCACACCAGCCACAGTCTCGGCCAATCCCACAAGAAGCTCTGAAGCTAGAAGAGCCCTTTGGGGTTGTCCTAAATTGGCCTTAGATGGTCAAGTCTTTCTATTCTCTCATCATCCAGTCGTTGGATATGAGCCACCCTGGAAAGGGTGTGACTTTGGGCAAGGTCGCTCTCTGCTTCTGAGGCAAGCTGGGAAGTGAGTATGTGACAGCTGAAGGCTAATCGAGTTGCTAACACAGGGTAAGGCTATCTGCCAACAGAACTAGCAGCTGGGTAACACGTCCTTCATTGAAGACGCCTCTGAGTGGTTATCACAATGCCTATCTCACGTACCGTTCTTATTTTTGGGATCAGCTTCTCAGAGTTTAAAACCATTATGTGTCTTTTATTTCTCTTAAAAATTGATGTAGTGTGTATCAGTATGATAATTCGATGAGAAAATGTGAAATACTTATGGTTTATTCAATGTTAGCTGTCACTACTGTAAGTATTATTATTGTTATTCTCACTTAGCAGATGTCTTGAAAAGACCTGGTATTGTTTCCCAAGCTTTGTTTTTATTAAGCATGGGCAAGATGCTTAATAAAAACAAAGCTTGGGAAATAGATCTGATACTAGTTGAAAAGAATATTATTACATTTCTGTCGTACATACATTATGTCGAGTTGGCCCTGAAAAAGTTTCAAATTTGGTGTTGTTTTCCTGTAGTATGAGTGCTAATCCCTTTACACATGATAATGAAAATTTTAATCTTCCCTTTTGCTTTTATGAGATTGAATTCAGTGTCATTCAATGATTCCTAAGGAACTCTCTTTCCCAGCTTAAGGGAACAGCCAGGCCGAGGCTTTTAATTCATCCCCCTAACAAATGTAACACCGTCAGAAGTCATAATATTAAATAAAAACTTGGCTCCTGCTCTAGGAAGGATAATCATGTGAGACTATTTTGTTATTGCTGTTGACATTTGGTTTTGTATTTGACTGCTTTGCTAATGAAAACTATCTGTTAACTAGAAAAAAATGATACTAATATGAATAATAGAGGTTAGCACTTACTGAGTTCTGTACTAAGTATTTTACCTGCATTATGTCATTTAAGTATCTTCTCAGTCTTAAGAGGCTGATTAAATTTTTTTTTTTTTTTTGAGATAGAGTCTCACTCTGTCACCCAGGCTAGAGTGCAGTGGCACAGTCTTGGCTCACTGCAACCTCTTTCCCGAGTTCAAGCAGTTCTCATGCCTCAGCCTCCTGAGTAGCTGGGATTACAGGCTCCTGCCACCATGCCTGGGTAATTTTTGTATTTTTAGTAGAGACGGGGTTTCACCATGTTGGCCAGGCTGGTATCGAACTCCTGACCTCGGGTGATTTGCCCTCCTCAGCCTTCCAAAGTGCTGGGATTATAGGCACAAACCACTGCACCCAGGCAGGGCTAATAATATTATTGACCCTCTTTTACAGATGATGAAACTGCGGCTCAGAGGGGGAAATTGCTTAAGGTCAAACATCTAGTGAGTGCAGAGCAGGAATGAGAACCCAGGTTAATTGGACTGCAAGATTCATGCCTCTATCTGTTCCATTTTATTGACATTAAGGACTGATTTGAATACATTCCTTTCAAATGGTCGATCAAGTCTTTATTAAAAACATACCGTGAGCCCAGCACAGCCAGGGTTGGGGGAATAAGAAAATTATAAGTGTTTTCTGTGCATTTAGTGTAGCTGAGGGATCACAAGATTATCAAGAGGAATGTTTCCTAAACCTTAGTTATTTATTCACCATTTTTCTATTGTTGTTACATTTGTGTATCACACGAAGTGTTACTTCCCCCTTTCTGAATTCTCTCATCTCCTCAACTTCACTTGTACACTCAGATCTCTCAACTGTGTTTAACAAAAGCTGAAAAAAAATGCAGATAGTTTTTCATTTATCTTTTATACCTCCTTGAAAGACGACTTAATACTTTGGTTAGTACAATTAGAAATTAATGTATTAGTGATAATTTATTTCACTATTGTATCATTCTTCTAAGCAATTCCACAGTTCTTCCATTTTCTTTTTTTTTTTTTTTTTGAGACGGAGTCTGGCTCTGTCGCCCAGGCTGGAGTGCGGTGGCCGGATCTCAGCTCACTGCAAGCTCCGCCTCCCAGGTTTACGCCATTCTCCTGCCTCCGCCTCCCAAGTAGCTGGGACTGCAGGCGCCCGCCTCGTCGCCCGGCTAGTTTTTTGTATTCTTTAGTAGAGACGGGGTTTCACCGTATTAGCCAGGATGGTCTCGATCTCCTGACCTTGTGATCCGCCCGTCTCGGCCTCCCAAAGTGCTGGGATTACAGGCTTGAGCCACCGCGCCCGGCCCATTTTCTTATTATTTTAGTTTGTAAAAAAATCATAGTTGAGAAAAACTGATCAGAAATGGTGAACAAATTCCTAGGATAATGAAACAGCAAAATATTTCAAAATGTGAGAAAAACAAGATCACTAACATCTCATAATTTATCTTAGCTTTTATAAGGATCCAGTTGACCTATATGGCAATTGTGAAATAGAATACGTTTTAGCCTATTAAAAACAAAGAAATAATTTAATTGCACATTTAAAAATAACAAAAAGAGTATTATTGGATTGTTTGTATCAATACAAAGGATAAATGCTTGGTGATGGGTACCCCATTTACCTTGATGTAATTGTTATGCTTTGCATGTCTGTATCAAAATAACTCACATACCCCATAAGTATTTACTTCTACTATGCACCCACAAACATTAAAAATAAAATATTAAGAGAAAATTACATTCAAAAACAAAGAGCAAAATTTCTCTCTTTTTTTTTGAAGAACTCTAAGGTAAAACCAAAGTCAGTCTTCCTAGAGGAAGATCTTTATGAAAAAGTCAATCCTTACAAATAGAACAGCTCAAAAAAGAAATTTATGTTATTTTTTTTTATTTTATTTTTTTTTATTTTTTTTATTTTTTTGAGACGGAGTCTTGCTCTGTCGCCCAGGCTGGAGTGCAGTGGCCAGATCTCAGCTCACTGCAAGCTCCGCCTCCCGGGTTCACGCCAT
>NW_012110919.1:6756824-6771270 GCF_000951035.1 Colobus angolensis palliatus
AGGATGGTCTCGATCTCCTGACCTCGTGATCCGCCCGTCTCGGCCTCCCAAAGTGCTGGGATTACAGGCTTGAGCCACCGCGCCCGGCCTTATGTTATTTTTTATTTTTTGAGACAGAGTATCACTATGTCACCCAAGCTGGAGTGCAGTGGTGCCATCTCAGCTCATGGCAACGTCTGCCTCCCAGATTTGAGCGATTCTCCTGCCTCAGCCTCCTGAATAGCTGGGACTGTAGACACACGGCACCACGCCCGGCTAATTTTTGTATTTTTAGTGGAGACAGGGTTTCACCATGTTGGCCAGGCTGGTCTTGAACTTCTGACCTCAAGTGATCTGCCCGCCTTGGCTTCCCAAAGTGCTGGGATTACAGGCGTGAGCCACCATGCCCAGACTCAAAAAAAAAAAAAATTTAAAAATCAAAATGAGTTTAATAGACATACTTAATAGGCTTAATTTTGTAACAATTTTACAAGATAGATATTATTTTTATTCTCATTTTACAGATAAAAAAACTCAGTGTTCAGGGTTAAGAAACTTGCAGTCGGTTTGGGTGCAGTGGCTCACGCCTGTAATCCCAGTACTCTGGGAGGCTGAGGCAGGCTGATCATGAGGTCAGGAGTTCGAGACCAGCATGACCAACATGGTGAAACCTCTTCTCTACTAAAAATACAAAAATTACCCAGGTGTGGTGGCACACGCCTGCAATTCCAGCTACTCAGGAGGCTGAGGCAGGGGAAATGCTTGAACCGGGGAGGCGGAGGTTGCAGTGAGTCAAGATCACACCAGTGCATTCCAGCCTGGATGACAGAGCGAGACTCCATCTCAAAACACACACACAAAATAACAAAAAAAAAAAAAACCTTGCAGCCAGTCCAACCCCAGAGCCTATGCTCATAATTACTTACTATTCAATCTCCCCAGATAAATTAGTCCTGCTATTTTTTTTTTTTTGATATGGATTTTCCTGTTGTTGGCTGGGCTGGAGTGCAGTGGCATGATCTTGGCTCACTACAACCTGTACCTCCTGGGTTCCAGCAATTCTCCTGCCTCAGTCTCCTGAGTAGCTGGGATTACAGGTGCCCACCACCACACCTGGCTAATTTTTGTATTTTTAGCAGAGACGGAGTTTCACCATGTTGGCCAGGTTGGTCTTGAACTCCTGACCTCAGGTGATCCACCCACCTCAGCCTCCCAACATACTGGGATTACAAGCATGAGCCACCACACCTGGCCAGTCCTCCTATTTTAATCACTCATGTTATCCAAAATTTTCCTTAAAAAACTATATAGTGATATATATACATGTGTGTTATATATATGTATATATATGTAGCTGGGATTACAGGCTCCTGCCACCATGCCCGGGTAATTTTTATAGTTTTAGTGGAGACAGAGTTTCACCATGTTGGCTAGGCTGGTCTCAAACTCCTGACCTCAGGTGATCTGCCCTCTTTGGCCTCCCAAAGTGCTGGGATTATAGGCACGAGCTGCTGCACCCAAGTAACTGGGATTACAGGCTTTGTTTTTTTTTTTTAAACTATACTATAAGGACACTATGTTTGTTTTGCTGGCCACAGTATCTCATTGCATATAGCATAGTATCTGGCACAGAGTCAATGCACAGTAAATACCAATTGAACTAAATACTTGGACAATTATTTAATCACTGTGCTTAGCATCTAATCAGTTAGCATGGGCAAAGGTATCGAAATGCTTTGTTGAGTACATACTCTGTTGATAGCAAGTTGTAGGCTCTGAGATTAGAAGATCAAGACATGATCGTTGCCTTCAAGGAACCTCCAATCCTCGATGGGGTTTAGGGTAGGGACAAGGTCAAGGGCATAAAAGGATGAATAATAATGTAGGTGGGTAGGTGTAGACAACTGACTATAGATAGTGTCACCACTTTCTAGGAACTTCACAGCTTCATAAAAGAGTCATCATGGAGGCTTCCATTCTTTGAAGGGCAGAGAATGCTTTCATATATATATATATTTTATTTTATTTTATTTTATTTTATTTGAGAGAGAGTCTTGCTCTGTTGCCAGGCTGGAGTGCAGTGGCACGATCTCGGCTCACTGCAACCTCCGCCTCCTGGATTCAAGCCATTCTCTTGCCTCAGCCTCCCGAGTAGCTGGGACTATAGGTGCCCGTCACCACGCCCAGCTAATTTTTGTATTTTTAGTAGAGACGGGGTTTCACCATGTTGGCCAGGATGGTCTTGATCTCTTGACCTCGTGATCCGCCCGTCTCGGCCTCCCAAAGTGCTGGGATTACAGGCGTGAGCCACTGCGCCCGGCCTCTTTCCTGTATATTTAACTGTAACCTCTCTTAAGCATTTTTACTTTTAAATTTTTATTTACTTATTTATTTTTTGAGACAGGGTCTCACTCTGCCTGCCCATGCTGGAGTGCAGTGGTGTAATCTCGGCTCACTGCAACCTCCACCTCACAGATTCAAGCGATTCTCCCACCTCAACTACCCAGGTAGCTGGGATTACAGGCGCACACCACCACACCAGGCTAATTTTTGTAATTTTAGTAGAGACAGAGTTTCACCATGTTGGCCAGGCTGGTCTCAAACTCCTGGCCTCAAGTGATCTACCTGCTTTGGCCTCCCAAAGTGCTGGGATTACAGCTGTGAGTCACTGTGCCCAGCCTCTTAAAGATTTTTGGAAAGAAAGTTTTATATTCTCCTTTTTCTGATACATCCTTTTTTCCAGGAAATTCTTTCAACCTAAATCAATTTCAGTAGACACCCTCCTTTTCTGTTCTTCTTAGAGAATAGGAATTGATAGTGACTGTTCATCTACAGGCTTTGAGGATCATTATTAAGTTACTTTGCAGTGACTTAATTATTAATTTGCTTAATTATTAAGTCACTCTCCAGGCTATACAATTTTATTTTATTATTATTATTTTTTATTTTTTTGAAGACAGGGACAGGGTTTTGCTCTGTTGCCCAGGCTGCAGTGTAGTGGTGTGATCTCGGCTCACTGCAGCCTTCAACTCCCAGGCTCAAGTGATCTCCTCCCCCCTCAGCCTCCTAAGTAGATGGGACTATAGGCATGCACTACCATGCCAGGCTATACAATTTTATTTTTTTAAAAATTTTCAGCCAGGTGCAGTGGCTCATGCCTATAATCCTAGCACTTTGGGAGGCTGAGGTGGGCAGATTGCATGAGCTCAGGAGTTTGAGACCAGCCTGGGCAACATAGTGAGACCCCATCTCTACTAAAAATACAAAAAATTAGCTGGTCGAGGTAGCGCAGTCCTGTAGTTCTAGCTACTCGGGAGGCTGAGGCGGGAGGATCACTTGAACCAGGGAGGCAAAGTTTGCAGTGAGCCAGGATTGTGCCACTGCACTCCAGCCTGGACAACAGAGTCTTGCTCTGTCGTCAAAAAAATAAATAAAAATAAAAATAAGAATTCATTCTGTTTTCTTTTCCTATCTTTCAGTTATAATCATTGCTCTCTTCTACCTTATCTCCAGCATTTCCAGGTCTCTTTTACACTGTGAAGCTGAGATTTTACCATGTTTCTTATAATAGGATTATTTTTACTGTTTCTGCCCACTCTCCTATTTCTTCTTTTTTTCAAAGAAAAAAGTTTTTGTTATAAAATTTTCCTATAATTGACAGTAGCATGTAATTAACTTTGCACTAGTCATATCCCCTCTGCAGCAGATTGAACCACGTCTCCTGATACTCATACCCCTCTGTGGTCTTCTCTTGAATCTGAACTGGCCGTGAGGCCTGCTTTAACCAATAGAACACAGAGGAAGGCTTAAGCCTTCAGAAGACCTAGCAGCTTTCTGGGGGAAGCCAGCTGCCATGTAATATGTCCATCTTAAGACTGCCATGCTGTGAGCAGTTGTCCTCCACATGGCCTCTCCACAAGCCCAACCTAGCCACATGGAGAAGCCATGTGGTGGAGAACAAAGTCCCTGGCCAACAGCCTCAGCCGATCTTCCAGTGGACAGCTAGCACCCACTGGCCTGGCTGTGAATGAGGCCATCTTGGAAGTAGATTGTCTGGTCATAGCTGCGCCATCCCAGCTGCCGCCATGTGGAGCGGTGACAAGCTCTCCTTGCCAAGCCCTGCACAAATTGAAGAATTGTGAACAAATCATTTATATAAGACAGTATTTTTTGGAGTAATTTGTGAAATAGTGAGAAATAATTGAAACACTTGAAACACTCTCTCTGGGCAAGGCTTTCTTTTTTTCACCTGTAAACTGAATTAGTTGGACAAGGTAATCTCTACTTCTTATAACCTATTATTTAGAGTGTAGTCTGTGTTCTTCCATTGCTGCTCAACTTCTGCCTACAACCTGATATTGGTCCTGTATATTCTTATTTGACACCAATTTGTGACTAGGCTTGTTGAAATTTATTCTTTTTCTTCCCCCTTAGATTCAAGTCTCTAACTTGCCAGAATCATTTTAAAGCGGTATTTTAGGTGCTGGTTTCCGTCCTGTGGTGTGTTAATACTGCTCCCAGCTTGGTGATGTGTCTACTTTATGAGCTTGCCTTCTCCTTCATCATTTCCTTCAGAAATCTCACAGCTGCGTTCTCACAGCTGGACTGGCAGATTCGCTGTCCTTTTTGGCCCTCAGAAAATCTTATTGGCAGAGTTTCTAGGATTCAATACCCTGAAACTTGCCTTTCCCATCCATTTTGCTGTTTCTGGCTCAAGCATATTCCCAGATTGGTCTTTTTTCCAAGATATAGCATGCCCATTCCTGTGAATTTCTTGTGAATAACATGTGCTATTAGGAAGTTAATGAGAAAAATACTTCTGTTTTTTGGTGAAGTCTTGACTCAGAATATTCCTGAAGTAATCATCATCAATTAACTATGCCTCAAGACTTCTGTGATAGGGATGTGATTCTTTTTCACATCACGTTGAATTCATGTCTCAGATTATTATAGCACATCTGTTCTCCTTGAGCTGAATTTATTCCAGAAGGAACATGTTTCCTAATAAATATTGTCCAGTCATTTTTGAAGGACCTTTAAGCTCAGAGAGCATTAAAGTAATTGATTCTCAGCATTTTTCAAACTACTTTCAGGTTTAGCCACTGCTGGCCATCTGTTTATTCAGTTTAGAAGGAGTTCCAAACATAGCCTAGAGTCATCATGAGTAATCTTAACAGGCTCACTGGAGCATATGCCATAACTCCCATCTTCCCAGGATTTCAAAAAGTGCTGTTGAAAAGAACTGCATGCCTTTTAGGGCCCACCTATCCTTTCTTACAGATGATAGACTAGGAGCTAAACATGTTACCTGAGGCAACAACAAAATAGAAGCGTTGATCTATGGGGCAGGCAGACTGTAAGGTTCAGACGACACAACTTCCCATGGTGCAGGGTTACTAGTTCTAGGGCAGAAGGCCACTGTTTCTCCAACTCACTCCTCAACCCGCTCCAATTGGAAGAGCACTCATTGTCACAGGCCCCTTAAACATTTGCCTAAACACTTTCTGGGGGTAATATGATTTACCGCAGAGATCATGACTCTGTGCTTTCCTACGTAGTGGGTCTTTTTTGTCTTTTTTGTTGTTGTTTTTGTTCAGCATCCTTTCTTTTCAGGAAGCGTCTTTCCTCTACATCCTGTGATTCTGATGGGCTACAATTTCCAGGCTTCACTTATTTTGCTATTAATAACAGCACATGATCCAGGCTTGACCAGTCATGGTAACTTCTTTGTCTCAATATCGGGATTGGTTCAGGTGTTGGCAATTGATCCAAGCAGGGCCAATCAGATACTTGGCTGAAATGATAGATGGATAATGGTGGAAGATTCCTCTGCAGAAGTTGTTACATTAGAATGCAGCATGCAACCACACATAGTAATCGTCCTAAGCCACATGGAATCTGCCTTATATTAAGAGAAAACTAGGCCGGGCGCGGTGGCTCATGTCTGTAATTCCAGCACTTTGGGACGCCGAGGTGGGCGGAGCACGAGGTCAGGAGATTGAGACCATCCTGGCTAACACAGTGAAACCCCGTCTCTATTAAAAACACAAAAAATTAGCCAGGCCTGGTGGTGGACGCCTGTAGTCCCAGCTACTCGGGAGGCTGAGACAGGAGAATGGTGTGAACCTGGGAGGCCGGGCTTGCAATGAGCCGTGATCGCGCCACTGCACTCCAGCCTGGGCGACACAGTGAGATGCCGTCTCGAAAATAAAAATAAAAATAAAAATAGGCAGGGTGTGGTGGCTCACGCCTGTAATCCCAGCACTTTGGGAGGCCAAGGCGGGTGGATCACAAGGTCGGGAGTTTGAGACCAGCCTGACCAACATGGTCAAACCCTGTCTCTACTAAAAATACAAAAATTAGCCAGGTGTGGTGGTGGCCACCTGTAATCCCAGCTACTCAGGAGGTAGAGGCAGGAGAATCGCGGGAACCTGAGAGGCGGAGGTAGACGTGAACCGAGATTGCGCCACTGCACTCCAGCCTGGATGACAGACCTAGACTCTGTCTCAAAATAAATAAATAAATAATAAATAAATAAATAAATAAATAAATAAAAATAAAAATAAAAATAAAAAAATAAATAGAAAACTAACACATGGGAGCAGAGTGGAAACACAGAAGATGAGAAGTGCCAATATTGGTTTGGCCCCTGGATACAGCTATATTTGAACTTCTAAGACATTCATTTACTTTTTTACTTTAGCTCATTTAAGTTGTGTTTGTCTCATTTGCAATCCAATCATAATTAACAGCAATCTAGTCTTTAAAAAAAAGCATGCAACCTTAAAAATAGCTTCTTTCTTAGAAATGTAAATCACAGTTGTTGAAACTTTAGAACAGGTTTTCATACAATTTGGTAATTTTTTGGAAGGTGAGAATTTTTTAAGGTGAGAGTGGTTGCCTTAATCCAGGCAGGTGGAGCCTTGTCTGACAAGATTCTCGATCCAAATCTTTCAAAAAAATGTATTATGACCTACTGGAAGGTTTTAGCTCAGGGAAAAGAGTTGTTGCTTCACTCTGTCCCAAAATATTGGGAATATAG
The DNA here is from genome assembly GCF_000951035.1 of Colobus angolensis palliatus. NCBI lineage: Eukaryota > Metazoa > Chordata > Mammalia > Primates > Cercopithecidae > Colobus > Colobus angolensis. The sequence continues at coordinate 6,763,846 of NW_012110919.1, forward strand.
GACCCAAGGAAATAATTGGAATAAAGGAGCTGTGGCCCATGTAACTCCTTAGGAATGCCTGTTGATTTCAAGATGTACTGACAGTATGATGGATGAATCCACTGGGCGTAAGCTATTTTCTACTGGGTGTGTTGGGAGCAGTGAAAAGGACGCTTTAAGCACAATTAGTAATTTTGTTTTTAGTTTGTCTCTCACTCTAAGCTTTGTAATTAAGCATTTTTATCTTTACAAAACAAACTGGCATCATCCGCTTTCAGATTTTCCAAGACGTTTCGGAATGTCTCCTTTTTCCTATTTCTTCACTTTCCTCCTTTTTACTTTAATTTTGTCTTTTCACTTAGATTAGTGATTTTCAGTTTAAATCCTATCTGTATTTTATATTTTAAGGTATGTTAAACATATTTTGGAGCTACACCAAATACACACATACATGCTGGATACAGCTGGAGACTTCTGTCAAACTAGGTAGAAATATTAATGAATTTGTGCATTGCGTTTGGACTCAACTTTACCCTCTAAAAATCAACAAGCACATTAGAGAACTTAGTAAAATTGATCCTTTTGATAAGTATACTATATTAATTAAATATTATGGAACAGCTGTGTGTAAGGAATTATGCCAAGTATTGAGAATGAGAAGCAGAAAATGATTTGATTCTCTGCCCTTGAGGAATCTACTATGGGAAACAGATTCAATGTCCCAGACAGGCAAAAGGAATGCTTCTTCTATTAGGCTCACATTACACCTGTCTTGCTTATAGCATATATCATAATTATTTCTTTAGGTATTCATGTCTTCCTTTAGAATAAAAACTCTATGTTGAGATAATTGGCTGTCTTCTTCATTTTTATATTTGAGCCAATTGGCTGTCTTCTTCATTTTTATATTCTCTGTGCCTAATATTGTCCCTGACACAGTAGTTTTTTTTTTATTTTTTTTATTTTTTTTGTGACAGGCTCTCATTCGGTTGCACAGGCTGAAGTGCAGTGGTGTCATCTTGGCTCACTGCAGCCTCGACCTCCTTGGCTCAAGAAATCCTCCCACTTCAGCCTTCTGAATAGCTGGGACCTCAGGCTTGTGCCACCACACCTGGCTAGTTTTTTTTATTTTTTATAGAGACAGTGTTTTGTCATATTGCCCAGGCTAGTCTTAGACGACTGAGCTCAAGCAATCCACTCGCCTCAGCTTCCTAATGGACTGGGATTACAGGCATGAGCCACTGTGCCCAGCGGTAGTTACTTAATAAAAGCTTGATGTTGATGCAATTAATGTAATGTGCAACTCAAACTGACTTTAAAAATGAGGAAGTCTGCTGGGCGCAGTGGCTCATGCCTGTAATCCCAGCACTTTGGGAGGCCAAGGCGGGTGGATCACGAGGTCAGGAGATCGAGACCAGCCTGACCAACATGGTGAAACCCCTGTCTCTACTAAAAATGAAAAAATTAGCTGGTCGTGGTGGCAGGCACCTGTAATCCCAGCTACTCAGGAGGCTGAAGCAGGAGAATTGCTTGAACCCGGGAGGTAGATGTTACAGTGAGCCGAGATGACACTCTCTAGGCCTGGGCGACAGAACAAGACTCTGTCTCAAAAAAATAAAAAATAAAAATCAATAAAGCAAGAAGGATGTAGTTTCCAATACTGACCCAGATGCTGCTATAGAGAGTAATAGACACAAAAGATCCTCCCAGACAATGGAATTTGGGGCGATCGGGTGGATCAACCAAGGAACTTACTTTCTGCCAGGGCAGGGAATCTTTGCAGCTTCTGCTCATTAGGATTTCACAGTTGCTGAGGATGAGTGATAACTGTATATTTCCCATTCTTCCCTTGTCTGAGTTGGAGTTTTACTTGTGGTTATCCTGTTTTTGTCACAGAAGTGGATAGTGGATGTTTAGTAGATGAGTCACTTCTCCAAAAGGAGCCACATCCAAACTCGATGGAGAGGTCTTGGACTCTGAGGGGTAACTGGGTAGGACTTTGGATTGGTTTCCTTGGGAAGGAGATGAATGTGTTCTTATGTCTCAGAAGGGTATGCACTGATTCTTGGGTGGCCAGAAATGTGGTCTATAGAACCTGCTAATTGGCCTCTGATATCCATTCTCTCAGTCTCTCTCTCTCTCTTTTTTTTTTTTTAAACAGTCTTGCTGTGTTGCCTAGGCTGGACTGCAGCTGTGCGATCATGGCTCACTGCAACTTCTGCCTCCCGGGTTCAAGGGATTCTCATGTCTCAGCCTCCCAACTAGCTGGGACTACAGGTATGTGTCACCATGCCTGCCTAATTTTTGTATTTTTAGTAGACAGGGGGTTTCACCATGTTGGCCAGGCTGATCTTGAACTCCTGGCCTCAAGTGATCTGCTGGCCTTGGCCTCCCAAAGTGCTGGGATTACAGGTGTGAGCCACTGCACCTGGCCCCAGCTAATTTTTTAATTTGTAGAGGTGGATTTTTGCCATGTTACCCAGGCTGATCTAGAACTTCTCAAGCAATCCACCCACCTCCGTCTCCTAGAGTTCTGGGATTACAGTGTGAGCCACCACACCCAGCCAAGCAAACCTTTTCTTAGAGCCAGATAGGAAATATTTTGCCATGCAAGCCATAGGGTCTCTGTCCCAGTGACTCAGTTCTGACCTTGTAGCTCCAAAGCAGCCACTGACAAGACTTCTACAATGGATGTGGCTGTATTCCAATAAAATTTTATTTACCAAAACCAGTACCTGCTAACTATAGTTTGTTTATCTCTGCATTTCTGCTGTGGTGGAACAATAACATCCATGAACTCTGGTTCCCTGGATGCCCTGGAAAGACAGCCACCCTACATTCCAGATCACCTACTAGCTCAGACGTTTATTGAAGGAAAAATAAGGTGTTTTTTTTTTTTTTTTGACAGGATGTCACGCAGTTGCCCAGGCTGGAGTGCAGTGGCAGGATCACAGCTCACTGTAGCCTCGACCTCCCTTGGCTCAGGTGATCCTCTCACCTCAGCCTCCCAAGTAGCTGGGACTACAGGCATTTGCCACTATGCCTGGCTGATTTTTTATTTTTAAAATTTTTTGTAGAGACGGTGTCTCAGCATGTTGCCCAGGCTGGTCTTGAACTCCTGGGCTCAAGCAGTCTTCCTTTCTTGGCCTCCTCAAGTGCTGGGGTTATAGGCATGAGCCACTGTGCACAGCCTGAGAAATAAGTTTTTAACTCCTGTTTAAGTCACTGTTATTTTGGATTCTGTTAAGGTGTTCAAACCAATATGTTAATGCAACTGTATCTTCTGGTGAGAAGTATCTAAATATGGATGATCACAGTCCCCTGGGAGTATTATTACTTTATTTTAGTCACTAATCTAGTTCTAGAAAAAAGAGTGATGATTGGGAAACTCATCTTTTCAAAATCCTGTATCAAGTCTGACATGGTACTGACGTAGTGCTATATCCCTTGATTCTGAAGATGCCGGTTGGAAGTAACAACTAAAGATAACATTTCTTTGCTTTTGTTGTTAACCTGAAGTTATTGTAAAGAGGTTGAATGACCTCTTGACATTTAGGAGATGTTAAATGACCTCAGAACCAGTATTTTACTAGTAAGGATATAATCAATAACTTGCATTAGTTGCAGGTTTTAATCTGCAATTATGGTTAAACATAAATATCCTAAAGGCAGTATACTTGTAAAGAAAATTTCCGTATATTGCATAACATATTCACACTTTGCCCATCATTCAAGGCATTGCATGTGCTATTGTCAGTTTCCCTAACCACCTTTTAAATTTATCATCAATATAAAATTAAGAAGAATAGTGAAATTCTTTTCATATTGATGGCAGTCCACTATTTTCTAAAGAGCAGGATAATCAAAACAAAATAATTGGTCATTTTGAAGAAGAAATTTACTAAATGAAGCAGTTGGAAAGAATGGATTACAGTTGTTTTTGAGAAAGTTTACATCAATTGTTCATATTAAAAATATATCTTCCAAGTATCTTCTCTGCTTTCCTTAGTCCTTTTAGCGAAGTCATCTGTGTTTACTTTATTTATTTACCTGATAAGTAATTATTCTCTAAGTTCTTATCTCTAACTTCTCTAACTTATTAAGTTCTTATCTCTAAGAACATTTATTTACCTAATTATTCATTTACCTAATGTCATCCTTTGGTCCTATAATTTTAAATACGTGCAAAGTGATGTTTATATTGCCAATTTGGAGTTTTACAGTAGCAGGTGTGTTTGTCTTATAAAAGCTCGTTTGGTATAGCCAATGTCATGTTCCTTATTCGTGTGTTATTTTCAAAATGTATTCAAGGCAGCGCCTCCTGAGACAGCTGTGACAATAATGCCGCCCTCCACCCCCCCACCCCATGACAGCAGAGGAACCGTGCCAAAGCTCAGCAAAACAAAATTTACTTGGCAGGGGAGAGAGAATAGAGGCTTTTCACAGCTCTTTGGAAATGCTAATAAGGTCTCAACCTTGAACCGTGTTTGCTTTTTATCTGGGAAACCCTTTCCAGTTACGATAGCATTGATATACTAAGAGATTCCAAGTTAGGAGTTTATACAGTAGGTTTATGAGACGGGTAATCCAAAATTCAGGTGCTCCCTCTTCGCTGGGAAGAACAGTGCATTTTGGGACATTTTAAAGCACACAGTCAGCTTCTTTGGCTCTTTTTTTTTTTTGAGTTGGAGTCTTCCCTCTGTCGTGTAGGCTGGAGTGCAGTGGCGTGATCTTGGCTCACTACAACCTCTGCCTCCTGGGTTCAAGCGATTCTCCTGCCTGTACCTCCTGAGTAGCTGGGATTACAGGTGCCTGCCGCCATGCTCGGCTAATTTTTGGATTTTTAGTAGAGACGGAGTTGCTCCATGTTGGTCAGGCTGGCCTCGAGCTCCTGACCTCTTGATCTACCCACCTCGGCCTTCCAAAGTGCTGGGATTACAGACGTGAGCCACCGCATCTGGCCGGCTCCTTTAACCACTACTTAAAACAGGCTCATGGGCTCAAGGTTGGCAAGCTTTACCGCCAGGCGTCATGTTGCGTTCATGTGGATGAAATATATTTGCAATGTGTAAATCATTGACTCACAGCTCTAATTTTGTTCTTGTGAGTAGCTCTTTTAAGCTTCCCTGCCCTTTTTGTTCTATGTTGCTTAGATGACTGGAGAAAAATATTATTATCTGATGGCTCAATTTAAAGACCCACGCTAAACCAACTGAGCTCAGCCTTCACATTCACACCCACCTTTCAATATCTGGCACTAATCTTTTAAATATCTTGTCAGAGGAATACTGTTTCCTGGGTGTGTTTAAACTAGTCATGTCTTTATGTCCCAACAACAGTGGGATCCTTTTCAGACGAAAAACACATGAAGGCTCAAAGCCAAGCTGCTGCGTAAAAGCTTTCCCTTTCCTTCCTCTGCTCCATCCCCTTTGGAATAATTAGATGAATGGTGCTTTTCTTCTGTGATTTATCTGTGTTTTTAAAGGCAAAACTCCCATGAAGAGATGGGCTATTAAGAATTCTCACAGTCGGCTGGGCGTAGTGGCTCATGCCTGTAATCCCAGCACTTTGGGAGGCCGAGACAGGCGGATCATGAGGTCAGGAGTTCGAGACCAGCCTGGCCAACATGGTGAAACCCCCCTCTCTACTAAAAATACAAAAAATAGGCCGGGCGCGGTGGCTCAAGCCTATAATCCCAGCACTTTGGGAGGCCGAGACGGGCGGATCACGAGGTCAGGAGATCGAGACCATCCTGGCTAACACGGTGAAACCCCGTCTCTACTAAAAAATACAAAAAACTAGGCGGGCGAGGTGTCGGGCGCCTGTAGTCCCAGCTACTTGGGATGCTGAGGCAGGAGAATGGCGTAAACCCGGGAGGCGGAGCTTGCAGTGAGCTGAGATCTGGCCATTGCACTCCAGCCCGGGCGACAGAGCAAGACTCTGTCTCAAAAAAAAAAAAAAAAAAAGTATTCCTATAGTCAACACTTTCAACTATCTCTTTGAAAATTTGTATTCCTCTTTTGCTGTTTCTAAAAGACTAAGACTCTTGAGGAGTTATGTATAAAGAGCTCTCACTCTCCTTTTGATCATTTTTAGAGTTAGTAATTTATAGCCTAAAGATTTGTGTAAGGCTGGGTGCAGTGGCTCACGCCTGTAATCCCGGCACTTTGGGAGGCCAAGGCAGGAAGATCACTTGAGGTCAGCAGTTCAAGAACAGCCTGACCAACATGGGGAAACCCCATTTCTACTAAAAAAAAGTACAAAATTAGCTGGATGTGGTGGTACCCGCCTGTAGTTCCAGCTACTTGGGAGGCTGAGACAGGAGGGAGGCAGAGGTTGCAGTGAGCAAAGATCGCACTATTGCACTCTAGTCCGGGCAACAAGAGTGAAACTCTGTCTCAAAATAAAAGAATATATAAGGTGACATCATTTAATATAAACACAGATAATATACAATCTTGGAAAATATGAGTTGTATCAGTACTTAGGAACAATCAGGTCATTTATTAGTTATGAGTAATTGTCTCAAAATGTATCTTTTTCTACAAAAGAAACAATATTATGATAGTAGGCTGCTTAGCATGCATATTATCATTTATTTAGTACTGAATGTCATAGTGTCTTTCTTTTTATTATTCTCATGTTCCTAAAGCAATAAGAAAAGCAGATGGGATGAAAACAACAGAAGAATATTATCCATGTGTTTATGCAAATAACATGGCTTAAACATTTTGTGATAGCTAAGTTAGTGCTCTGAATAATAATTAGTCTGCACTGAGTAGTCAAAATTTTAAAATGTGGAAACTTAATTTATACTGATTTCAAATTAAATTGATTTAGGAATCAAAGTATACTTTCAGGATGAAATTATTTTGTAGTGTTTCAACTACTACACCTACCATTTTTTCACCCTTTTCTTTTAAAATCAAAATATATGTGTGCATATGTATGTATTTAAATAAAATAATGCTTATTATAGAAAATTTGGAAAAAAATAACCTGAAATTGCATCAGATAATTACTTCTGATAATTAGAACATTTTGATATCAAAACCAGCATAAACTCATGTGTTTTACTGTCTGCTTTTCCTCCTACCATATGTTGATATTTTGTACATTTTGTTATTTCTTTAAATATTATTTGCTTACATGATTTTGAAGCTTAATCAAATGAACATACCACAATTTGTTAAGCAAAATTTCTATTGTTGAACATTCAGATTGGGTTCAACTTTTTCTTTTTATAGTAACATTCAGCAGAACACCATTGAACATAAATCTTTGAATTCATCTTGATTCTTTCCTTAGGATAAACTCCTAAATCTAAGATTACGGGACCCAGAGTTACTTCAATTTTAACTGGTGAAATAATTTAAAAATTGTTATTTTCTTCTTCTTTCTTTCTTCCTTCCTTCCTTTCTTTTTTTTTTTTTTTTTTTTTTTTTT
>NW_012110919.1:6771469-6790174 GCF_000951035.1 Colobus angolensis palliatus
CCCTGGCTAATATTTTGTATTTTTAGTAGAGATGGGGTTTTGCCATGTTGGCCAGGCTGGTTTTGAACTCCTCAGCTCAGGTGATCCGCCCGCCTCGGCCTCCCAAAGTGCTGGGATTACAGGCATGAGCCACCCTGCCCGGCCTTTTTTTTTTTTTTTGGACCCAGTCTCACTCTGTCACCCAGGCTGGAGTGCAGTGGCATGATCTCAGCTCACTGCAACCTCTGCCTCCTGGGTTCAAGCGATTCTCCTGCCTCAGCCTCCGAGTAGCTGGGATTACAGGCGTGCACCACCATGTCCACCTAATTTTGTATTTTTAGTAGAGACGGGGTTTCACCATGTTGGTCAGGCTGGTGTCGAACTCCTGACCTCAAGCGATCCACCCGCCTCAGCCTGCTAAAGTGCTGGGATTACAGGTGTGAGCCACTGCGCCAAGCTGATTTTGTGAATATTGCAAATGTATTTGTGGAATGAAATGGCTTGGAGTCCCCCTTAAATGAATGCCCCATTGTTCCCATCGTAACAATCCACCTACAGCTGTAGGCTTGATGTTATCACTCCTGCCATTTGGGCAGGTGTCTGGAGGGTGGACGTAGCCAGGCGCAGTGGCTCAAGCCTGTAATCCCAGCACTTTGGGAGGCCGAGACGGGCGGATCACGAGGTCAGGAGATCGAGACCATCCTGGCTAACACTGTGAAACCCCGTCTCTACTAAAAAAATACGAAAAACTAGCCGGGCGAGGTGGCAGGCGCCTGTAGTCCCAGCTACTCGGGAGGCTGAGGCAGGAGAATGGCGTAAACCCGGGAGGCGGAGCTTGTAGTGAGCTGAGATCTGGCCACTGCACTCCAGCCCGGGCGACAGAGCAAGACTCCATCTCAAAAAAAAAAAAAAAAAAAAAAAAAAAAAGAAAAGTGGTAGGGTGATGAGAAATACATTGGGAATTAATACCAAATCAGGAAAGAAGCAATGAAGTAAATGACAAGAATTGAGGCTAGTTAGAGTAGGTCTGAGAAGCAGAGTAGATACTTTTCTCATTTTAATGAATGCTAATCAGCTGGCCTAGTGAAAATCTCCTCCTGATATGCCAAAACACAATGGCTTATGCAAACATTTGATAAAGCATTCTCAGGTGTGTTAGTCATTAAGTCATGACCCTGGGAACAGATTGCACAGCTACAGTCCTCCTTAGTCATTTACAGTACACATACAGGTCCATAAATACAGCTGTATGAATATAATTAATTACCAACAATTCTTATTTTAGAAGTGGTAGTCTCTTGAGGGTAATCCATAGGTAGTGGACAAGAAATAATTAAAAGCTGTTCCGTGTTGAGCCTAGCCAAAAGCTCTAAAGGCTATTTTGTGCTTGTGCTATAATGTGGGGAAAAGGGGAGTTTTAATTAATTAATTAATTAATCTTTCTTTTTTTTGAGATGGAATTTTGCTCTTGTTGCCCAGGCTGGAGTGCAATGACATGATCTTGGCTCACTGCAACCTCCACCTCCTGGGTTCAAGTGATTCTCCTACCTCAGCCTCCTGAGTTGCTGGGATTACAGGCATGCACCACCGTGCCCGGCTAATCTTGTGTTTTTAGTAGAGATGGGGTTTCTCCATGTTGGTCAGCCTGGTCTCAAACTCCTGACCTCAGGTGATCTGCCCACCTCGGCCTCCCAGAGTGCTGGGATTGGGAGTTTTCTTTAAAAGGGATAAAGGACCAGTCCACTGAGAAAGTTGTCTGTTGTTACCTAGGATAGTCTTCCTGGTGGTAAAAATCCTCTGGAAACTTTTTTTTTTTCTTTATCTTTTTTGAGATGGAGTTTTGCTCTTGTTGCCCAGGCTGGAATGTAATGGCGTGATCTTGGCTCACTGCAACTTCCTTCTCCCGGGTTCAAGTGATTCTCCTGCCTCAGCCTCCCCGAGTAGCCGGGATTACAGGCGCCCACCACCACACTTGGCTAATTTTTGTATTTTTAGTAGAGACAAGGTTTCACCATGTTGGCCAGGCTGGTCTTGAACACATGACCTTAAGTGATCCACCCGCCTCGGCCTCCCAAAGTGCTAGGATTACAAGTGTGAGCCACTGTGCCTAGCCTGGAAACTATTTTCTTCCATCTCAAAATCAAACGGCTGAAATAAATCCGTCCTCCCAAGTTAAAGCAGACATCAGGAGGATAATTGGAATCTTGTGAGTCAGAGTTTATCAGAAAGACGAGATGGCCAGGGAGGAGACCAGGCAGGGAGAGGCAATGCTATTAGGACCAACAGATGTAGTCACTGTTGTCACTGACTCTGGTCTTCTGTCCAGGATTGGATCTTTCAGAGCAGCAGTTTCCACATCCAAGCATCAGACACACAGAGGTGTTAATACCTATTAAGTCAAAATCTTTGGGAATGGGACTTGAGAATCTTTAAAAAACAAACTTTTCACTGGGTGCAGTGGCTCACACCTGTAATCCCAGCACTTTGGGAGGCTGTGGGAGGATCAGAATTTTTGGGAGGGCTTTAGCCCAGGAGTTCAAGACCAGCACTTCTTTTTTTTTTGTAGGGATGAGGCCTCCCTATGGGCAACATTAGCTGGGCATGGTGGTGCATACCTCTAGTCCCAGCTATGTGGGAGGATTTCTTGAACCCAGGAGGTTGAGGCAGCAGTGAGCCATGACTGTGTCACTGCACCCCAGCCTAGGTGCCAGAGTGAGACCTTGTCTCAAAAAACAAAACAGCAACCAGTTTTCAACCCAGCCAGGTTAGAAGCTGCTATTTTGGAGCTTTCCCATTTTCAAATTGTTAGATCAGTGACTATGGCCATTTGGCCTAGTGGGGGTTTCTTAAAACAACAGCCTCCAAAGGATGTTGGAAGAAAACATGAGAAATATTTATATATTTAAAAATCTCATCCTTAGCCAAGAGCAGTGGCTCATGCCTGTAATTCCAGCACTTTGGGAGGCCAAGGAGGGCGGATCACTTGAGGCCAGGGGTTCGAGACCAGCCTGGCCAACATGGCGAAACTCTGCCTCTACTAAAAATACAAAAATTAGCCAGGTATGGTGGTGGGCGCCTATAATTCCAGCTACTTGAGAGGTTGAGGTGGGAGGATTGCTTGAACCTAGGAGGCTGAGGTTGCAGTGAGCTGAGATAGCACCACTGTACTCCAGCCTGGGTGACAGTATGAGACTCCATCTCAAAAAAAACAAAACAAAAACCTCATCCTTTAAAATGTTGTGTATTTTGATATTTTATCAAATGCATAATATATGAGGCCATATTATATGATATAATTTAGAAATAAATATACATATAGTGGAATTTGTGCTCAAAATGTCTTATTGATAGAGTTGAGCAGTCAAATAAAAAAAAAAAAAGTCTGGGAACCACTACCTTGGAGGGCTTGAAAAATGAGAACTTATCCTTAAGAGGCAGGTATCCAAAAGTGATGTTTGACCTTCAGAAGCAAATATAATGAACAATATACTTTTAGAGTCACATGACCAACGCAGATAGGACCAGGATAAAATTCCTGGACAGAATAGTGGCTGTAGTCACTGATAGCTAGAGAGGCAGCTTGACGTAGCCAAAACAGAACAGGCTTAGGAGTCAGCACATCTGACCTCAACTTGGAGTTCCACCACTTCATAGCTGGGGTTCCCTAATTTCAGTCCCAGTTTTCCAATCTGTAAAACAGGAATAGAAATACTTAAGTTGCAGGAACACCTTGAGAATTAAGTGAGATAATGTATGTATTTAACAGAGGTCGGCACATAGCTGGTGCACTATATGATGGTAGCTCTTGTTACCAACAGCTATTATTGATGGTACTATATGTATAGAAGCAGTATAAGGTAGTGGTCGATAGTATGGGTTCTGAATGTCTGTGTTGGAATTCTGGCATGGTCACTCATTAACTGTATGAAATTGGGCCAGTTGATGGTAATAATAATATAATAGTAGTATGATGTCTGGCTCATGATATATGTTTGTTTTTTTGTTTGAGACAGAGTCTCACTCTGTTGCTCAGGCTGGAGTACAATGGCGCGATCCTGGCTCACTGCAAACTCCGCCTCCTGGGTTCGAGTGATTCTCGTGCTTCAGCCTCCCAAGTAGCTGGGATTACAGGCCTGTGCCACCACCCTGGCTAATATTTTGTATTTTTAGTAGAGATGGGGTTTTGCCATGTTGGCCAGGCTGGTTTTGAACTCCTCAGCTCAGGTGATCCGCCCGCCTTGACCTCCCGAAGTGCACCACCCACCGCACTCACCCAGTATATACTTAATAAATACTAGTTGCTATCAACATCATCATCATTGTTATCATTATCATCATCATTACACCAGTTTTTGGTTTTTCTTTCTTTCTTTCTTTCTTTTTTTTTTTTTGGTGATGTGATCTCACTCCTGTTTCGCAGGCTGGAGTGCAGTGGTGCAATCATGGCTTACTGTAGTCTCGACCTCCATTCCTGGCTCAAGTAATCCTTTCATCTCAGCCCCCCGAGTAGCTGGGACCACAGGCACATATCACCATGCCTGGCTAATTTTTTTTTTTTTTTTTGTAGAGATGAGGTCTTGCTGTTGCCCAGTCTGGTCTCAAACTCCTGGGTTCAGTGTTTTAATTTCAATGTAAGGCAGTATCAGACTGAATAATCCTGGACCTGCTGAAAAAAGAAAAAAAAGAAAAAAGATAATATGAGGTGGTCAATGACAAATAAATAATTGTAGACATGTGGTTACAATTCTGTTACTAATCAACAAGTAAAATGATAGGGAAATCTGCTGGTATGGCTCCCTGATGGCATCAGTTCCTATACTTTTGTGTGCACTAAAATCATCTGTGGGGCTTCTGAAGAAGGCAGCTGAGTCTATTTCCTGAATCTGAATTTTTAGGGTGGAGCTCAGGCAGCTGTGTTTTCCGTGAGACAAATGAGTGATTCTTATACATAACAAAGATGAGAACCACTGATTATAGTGTCCTCCTCTCCACAGCTTTAGTTCTCCTCAATTACTTCCAACTTTTCCAAAGCCCCAAGAAGCTCAACAAGATAGTGTTACATTACAAGTACCTCCAGTATTCAAACGACCATCTGGCTATTACTTGGTACTTGAGTAGGCTATATTCTTAATTCAGATGATTAGGCCACTGGATGGAAGTTTTAAAATGCTTTTCTTTCATTTGGGGTTACATTTTGCTTTTTGATTTTGCTTACCACCATCTCACATACCTTACTGTTCAAGACAAATGGACATATTCATAGTCAGAACTGGAAGGGAATTTAGAGTAACTGGTCCAATATCCGTATTTTACTGATTTTAAGAACGAGGCTAGGGCCAGGTATGGTGGCTCATGCCTAGAATCCCAGCACTTTGGGAGGCTGAGGCAGGAGGATCGCTTGAGCCCAGGATTTCGAGACCAGCCTGGGCAACATAGTGAGACCCTGTCTCTATTAAAACTATCTAATAATTTATTAAAAAAAAAGAAAGACGCTATACTCTTCCCTCTGTTTAGTTAGCACCAAAGCCAAGATTAAAATTCAGTTTCTTTCTTTCTTTTTTGAGACAGAGTCTCACTCTGTCACCCAGGCTGGAGTCCAGTGGTGCTATCTCAGATGACTGCAACCTTCGCCTCCTGGGCTCAAGTGATCCTCTCACTTCAGCCTCCCAAGTAGCTGGGTCAACAGGCGTGAGCGACCAATGCCTGGCTAAGTTTTGTATTTTTTATAGAGACGGGTGTCTCACCATGTTGCCTCAGCTGGGCTCAAACTCCTGAGCTCAAGTGATCCACCCATGTTGGCCTCTGAAAGTACTGGGATTACAGGCATGAGCCACTGCATCTGGCCAGAATTCAGTTTCCTGATTTCTGGGTTTGTGTTCTTCCTAATACAAAATACTGCCTCCACCATGCTAATAACCATCTGGCACTGAAAAAAGACAGCATGTTCACCTTTTGGAACACTGTTTCTTTCAAGTCATTAAAATATCACTTAGAAAATTATCTCTCCGAAATCCTCAGAGGTATGAAAGAACTAGTGTTTTCAAAATGAGAGAACCATTTCTAAAGAAAAACTAAAATGAGGTTTTCTTATATTAGTTGTCCTCAATTTTAAGCTTTAGCATTAAACAGAAATGATGGTTTTTATTAGGGATTTCAAAAGGGGAGGGGTGTACAAATAGGGAGTAGGTCACAGGGATCACATGCTTCAGAGGGCAATAAAAGATCACATGGCAGAGGGCGAAATTAGAATTACTGATGAGGTTCCATGTCCCGCTGGGCACGCATTGTCTTGATAAACATCTTAATAGGAAACAGGGTTCCAGAGCAGACAACTGGTCTGACTAGAATTTACCAGGCTGGAATTTCCCAATCCTGGTAAGCCTGAGGGCACTGCAGGAGACCAGGGCATATTTCATCCTTTATCTTCAACTGTGTAAGACAGACACTCCCAGAGCAGTTGTTGATAGGCCTATCCCTGGGAATGCATTCCTTCCCCAGGGTTATTCCTTGCTGGGAAAAGAATTCAGTGATATTTCTCCTATTTGTTTTCTGCAAGAAGAAAAATATGACTGTTCTGCCTGGCCCCACAGGCAGTCAGACCTTATGGTTATCTCCCTTGTTCCCTGAAAATCACTGTTATCCTGTTCTTTTTCAGTGTGCCCAGATTTCATATTGTTCAAACACATACGTTTTACAAACAATTTGTACAGATAACACAATCATCACAGGGTCCTAAGGTGACATATATCCTCAGTTTAAGAAGATGATGGGATTAAGAGATTAAAGACAGGAATAGAAATTATAAAAGTATTGATTGGGGAAGTGATACATGTCCATGAAATCTTCACAGTTTATGTTCAGAGATTGCAGTAAACACAGGCATAAGAAATTATAAAAGTATTAATTTGGGGAACTAATAAATGTCCATGAAATCTTCACAATTTATGTTCTTCTGCCACGGCTTCAGCCGGTCCCTCCATTTGGGATCCCTGACTTCCTACAACACTAAGAGGCTAAGTAACTGTGACCACAGGGGCACACCACCATTCCTGGGTAATTTTTATTTTTAAAAACTTTTTGTAGAGACAGGGTCTCACTACATTGCCCACATTGGTCTTGAAATCCTGGACTCAAGTGATTCTCCTGCCCTGGCCTCCCAAAGTGCTGGGATTACAGGTATAACCCACCACACCTGGCCTTAGGCATCATCTTTATCTTATAATAGAGGAGAGACTATAAAAAAACTGGGTTAGACTTGAGCAAGCTCAGCTTGTACTGTCAAGGCCTGACCTGAGGTGTTATTTAGGAAAAGAATAATCCCGACTTTTGGAAGCATATTAAAGTGATTGTCCTGAGTCTCTCAGAGCAAGATCATACCTTTGTGGATTTCAGAGGTGGTCTCCATCATGGCAGTGGTAATTCCCAGGTCAGTCATCTTGGAAGAAACAATTCCTGGGACTGGAAATAAGGACTTGGGCAAGCCTCAGCCTAAGGACAAAAGGAGAACTCTTTCTCTGGGTCATTTGGCATTTTGCCTGGGAGGGCTTTACTGAACAGACATAGCAGTATACTTCCAGTGGTGGGGGTGGGACAATGTTTGATAGAATAATACAGGTTGAAATCTATGCATGGAAGGGCTCCCATGTTGGGACCTGGTTCTCTAGGCTCTAAGAAGAACCACATCTTATAACAGTTAAAAATTACTCTTCATGTCAGTGATTCAAATATTAATGTGCATAAATACCACCTGGGAAGTTTGCCATCTATGCAGATATCTGATCCACTTCCAGAAATTCTAATTAAAATTTGAAGTATTGAATGGGTGTGGTGGCTCACACCTGTAATCCCAGCACTTTGGGAGGCCGAGGTGGGAGGATTACTTGAGGTCAGGGGTTTCAGATCAGCCTGGGCAACATGGTGAAGCCCTGTCTCTATCATACACAAATTAGCCAGGTATGGTGGTGTGCACCTGTAAGTCCCAGCTACTTGAGAGGCTGAGGTAGAAGGATAGATTGAGTCTGGGAGGTTGAGGTTGCAGTGAGCCAAAATTGTGCCACTGCACTCCAGCCTAGGCAACAGAGTGAGACCCCGTCTCAATAACAATAATAATGATAATAATAAATAAAATTCTGAATGTGGTCCTTAACCTTATTTATAACAAACACCCTAGATAATTCTAATTCATTTGGTTCACATTTTAGAAGATAGATGATCTTACATTGTCTCTAGTTGGTTGCTTTTGAACATCTGTGGAAGCCTTAGGTGGTGTTCTGCCGTGATGAGTCACTAGAGGGGCCTGTCGTGGGGTTACATAGGTGTGGCGACAGGGAGGACGATGCCTCATCCCAAGGTAAGGCAGGCTATGTTCTGTAGGATGGCTATCTCACTAAGGACATTGTGAGAGGCAGCGGCCTGAGTCAGGTTCCCGGGGAGGTGGGAAAGTTGAAGTCCGCAAAGGTTTTTCAGAGGAGGAAATAAGAAGAATTAATTTTAGAGTCAAGGATCCAGAGAGTATAGCATGAAAGGGCTGAAGAGCACAAAGTAGTCTCCAAAAGATGGAAAAACTGCCAATTAGCCAGGCGTGGCAGTGCACACCTGCAGTCCCAGCTGCTTGGGAGGCTGAGGTGGGAGGATTGCTTGAGCCCGGGAGGTCGAGGCTGCAGTAAGCTGTCATCACGCCACTGGACTCTAGCCTGGGCGACAGAGTGAGACCCTGTCTCAAAAAACAAAGCAAGACTGCTCTTCCTCCCCCACTCTATTCCCAGATGTTAAGTAGCCAGTAAAGACTAATTTCAGTTTCCCTTAAGGGTGACAACCAGGAAGAGAAGACACTGCTGCTTTTGGGAACCGCTCTTATTAACTAGGGCTGCCTTGGCAGCTCCCAGTGGTGCTGTGTCTTGACGACCTTCTCCTGTTTGTGTGTTTGGTAACTACCCTACCCCAACCCCTACCCTCTACCGCCTACGCCTCCTCAAACCTCCTCATGCAGCCCAATGATCAGACACCACAGCGTCGCCTCTAGAGGGCACTTGAGTCTCTACGAAATCCCTGAGTGGCCTCACTAGTTTGAGATTTCATTTACATTCCAAGAAATTCCTTTTTAAAGGTTACACAAGACAGGCAGGCCTGTGGAGCCCTAATTAGTGTTCTTCAGTTGCCAAGCCCAGGGCTGGGTTCCTTCTCTCTCCTTGAGGTCAAGAAATCTTTTTTTTTTTTTTGAGTCAGAGTCTCACTCATTCACCCAGGCTGGGGTGCAATGGCCTGATCTTGGCTCACTGCAACCTCTGCCTCCCGGGTTCAAGTGATTCTCCTGCCTCAGCCTCCCGAGTACCTGGGATTACAGGCGTCCGCCACCATGCCTGGCTAATTTTTGTATTTTTAGTAGAGACAGGGTTTCACCATGTTGGTCAGGCTGGTCTCGAACTCCTGAGCTCAAGTGATCCACCCGCCTCGGCCTCCCAAAGTGCTGGGATTACAGACATGAGCCACTGTACCCAACCTAGGAAATATTCTTGAATTTTCCACAGGTACTCCCTTTCCAGTGCTCCCACCTCCTCCCTGCACCTGCAGGGTGTTGGCAGTGGAGAATCCCACCTTCTTCTGGCGGGACCCATTCTCAGGCATCTAGGTCTTGGTAACAACCCTAATCTCATCTTTCTGTGTTGCCCCTAGAAGGGTGTAGGACCCTAGAGGTTGCCTGGGCTAGATACTGTTGTAAGGGTGGATCTCAGAGCATCCTAAGGTAGGTCTGCAAACTAAACCCTGAAAATCACTCCCCGGAAGTCCCAGTAATGTCCATTTCTAGGCAAGAATAATTTAAAAGTTCTTTTATGTTAACCCAAAGAAAGGCAGTTTTGACCTTTTTGTCCTCAACACATTGTTTGCTTGAAGTAAGAAATGTTCGCATGGAATAGCTGCCATTAATATGGGTGACCTCAAGGTTAGTATCGCCCAGGGAATGCCTTTCATTGTTCTGTATTGTTTGTTTCCCTTTTGTGAAATTCTGTGGCCAAGGGAACTGCATAGTTCCAGTATGCGGTCCAGTAGCACATTACTAATTGCATACTTTAAAATACAGATTTATGCTGCTTCATTGGGCCATACCAGCAGAGAAACCAGTGCAGGGGGCTATAAAGCGTCAAGGTTATAAACTTCATGGGGCTTTCAGGCAAATGAGGAATTTTTATTAATTCTTTAAATGCAAATGTCCAGTAATGTCTCCACTTGCCCCAACCCCTGCAGTGTTCCAGGTAGGAAAGAATTGCAACCTCCTAGTTGGTATCCAAATGGAAAAAAGAGTGATTATTCATGGGGTCTCTGATGTCAAATAGTACATACAACTGAATATAAAAGACCCTCCTTCTACCCTGCACCCTACTCCTTGGCTAAGAATACAGGTATGAAACACAGATGCAAAATGGAGGAATCCCTCTCATTTGTCCCTCTGGCAGGACATATTTTAGAACAAAACCGGCAAGTACCTTGGCAAGCACCCAGCATATCAGGTAAATTGTTAACTATCCAACTATTCTTTTACAAAAGCAAAATTGAGTGTGATATTAAAGCAAAGCCTCTTTATTTTAAATTATGAGTTCATAGTCTTGCTTTAGAGAACCCTAAAAATTCCACGCTAAGAACTTTGAAAAGCAGGCTTTTCTTTTTTCTTTTTGAGCAATAGACATAAAAATCCAGACCTAGAGTGACAAATCAACATGTATCAATTACTTTCATTGTCAAGGGCATTTTGGGTGTTCACATTTCATCACATTACAGGTAACCAATTATTATTCCTGACTGTGGTTTTGTTTATAATGCATACAGTAGAAGTTTGCTGGTTAAAGAAGGAAGTGATGGCTAATTCTGAGGAGTCAGAGACAGGGTGCCCCAATCCACCTGTGAGCATTGTCTGTGGACTCAATAAACAGCACATCTTGCATATATCTGTGCTAGATGAAGTCAGGCACCATATTGGTTTTACCTTTGTGTCTTCAGTGCCTGCCTCAGTGCCTGCTACATATTAGGCATTCCATAAGTCAGTAAATTCATAAAAGGAATAATAAACATGAGTTTCCTATCCACAAATGCTACTGTAATAAATAAAATACAAATTTAATTAATTAATTAATTAATTAATCTATTTTAAGATGGAGTTTCGCTCTTGTTGCCCAGGCTGGAGTGCAATGGCGTGATCTCGGCTCACTGCAACCTCCACCTCCTGGGTTCAAGCGATTCTCCTGTCTCAACCTCCTGTCTCAGCCTCCCAGGCAGCTGGGATTATAGGCGCATGCCACCATGCCCAGCTGCTTTTTGTATTTTTAGTAGAGACGGGGTTTCATCATATTGGTCAGGCTGCTCTTGAACTCCTAACCTCAGTTGATCCGCCCGCCTCAGCCTCCTAAAGTGCTGGGATTACAGGTGTGAGCCACCGTGCCTGGCCTTGTTATTATTTATTTTTTTGAGACAGGGTCTTCCTCTGTCTCCCAGGCTGGAGTGCAGTGGTGCCATCTTGGCTCACTGCAACCTCAGCCTCCCAGGTTCAAGTGATTCTTCTGCCTCAGCCTCCTGAGTAGCTGGGATTACAGGCATGCCACCACAGCCCAGCTAATTTTTTTGTTTTGTTTTGTTTTGTTTTGTTTTCGAGACGATATCTTGCTCTTGTCCCCCAGGCTGGAGTGCAGTGGTGCTGTCATGGCTCACCGCAACCTCCACCTTCTGGGTTCAAGTGATTCTGCTGCCTCAGCTTCCCAAGTAGCTGGCTTGCTACCACGCCCGGCTAATTTTTGTATTTTTAGTAGAGATGGGGTTTCACCATGTTGGCCAGGCGGTCTCGAACTCCTGACCTCAGATGATCAGTCTGCCTCAGCCTCCCAAAGTGCTGGGATTACAGGCATGAGCCACCGCACCCAGCTGTCATCATATATTTTATTGTGGTAAAATATAACATAAAACTATTTTAATCATTTTTAAGTGTACAGTTATTATGTCATACTGGTTCTAAATAGATTCTAAGAGTGCAAATACTACCCTGGGGGGTGGGGTCTCAAAATTCTTTATGCTAAGGATCTTCAGACCTACTATGGTTGGAAATCATTGGTAGTCTATTTCTTAATAAGAAGTCATCCAATCTTGCAGGAGTTTGAGACCAGCCTGGACAACATGGTGAAACCTTGTCTCTACAGAAATTACAAAAATTAGCTGGCAGGGTGGTGTATGCTTCTGGCCCCAGCTACTCGGGAGGCTGAGGTGGGATGATCATCTGAGCCCAGGGAGGTCGAGGCTGCAACAAACTGTGATCATGCTGCTGCACTCCAGCCTGAGTGGCTGAGTGAGCCTCTGTCTCAAACAAACAAAAACAAAAAGAAGTCATCGAAGCGTGACTATTTCCACGTGTGTCTTCAGGGAGTGACATGTTTTATGCAGATAAAAGTGTTACAATGTTCTTCCTTGTATTGAATTGAAACCTGTCTCCCTGTATTTTCCCATTGGTCTTACTGATTTTAGTTTGAGGAAATGGGATTAATACATTATGTCTTTTTCCAAAGAACAGCCTTTATCAGTGGCTGGCTTTTCTTTCTTTTTTTTTCTTTAAAAGCAACTTATTATAAACTAGAGTCTTGGTCAAATCTAACCAAAATTCCTCCTATTGTAATTTAAAATGGAAAAAATTAAAAATTTTCCTCTATCAATTCTGGACCTTAAAAGATACGGCTATTAAAAAATATATGTATTTTAATTATGGGGGACTGAAACCAAAGTGGCAACCCTCGCACAGCATGTGCTACCTCTAGCGTGTGCTTTATTGTCAGAAACTTAATTCCCAGCAGTAAGACAAACACAGGAGATGGAGAGATGTATTTTCGAGTGGAGAGCTGTGGTCCACTCCTATTCCCTTTATCTGCAGACACTTCTCGCTTCCTTCCTACCTAGTGGGATTTGTGCCTTCTTTTTGAGGCAGGGAGCGGGGACTCAACTCCGGAAGCAAGGCTTGGACACTGGACCAAATTGAGGACCAGCTAGTTCCAAACCATCTGGTCCGCTGATCTGAAGAGTGAAAGAGTCCTGCCTTTGGGCCCCTTAGATCAGGGATCCAGAGATTTTTACTCCTCCAGTGCTAGGTGGGGCCGACTGCCTATAAACTCAGTAGGAAGCAGTTACAGAAGATGGACCTCCGCCCTTCTGCAGCCCCCTTGAGCTTAAGAAGGAGTATCTAGGGGGGCGCGGTGGCTGACGCCTGTAATCCCAGCACTTTGGGGGGCTGAGGCGGGCAGATCACGAGGTCAGGACATCGAGAGCATCCTGGCTAACATGATGAAACCCCGTCTGTACTAAAACTACACACACAAAAAAAGATTAGCTGGACATGGTGGCGGGCGCCTGTAGTCCCAGCTACTCGGGAGGCTGAACCAGGAGAAAGGCGTGAACCCGGGAGGCGGAGCTTGCAGTGAGCCGAGAGCGCACCTGCCTGGGCTTCACCCAGGGCTTCACCTGGGCTTTCACAATTCTTTCCTGGGTGAATCCAGCCTGGGCGACAGAGCGAGACTCAGTCAAAATAAATAAATAAATAAATAAATAAATAAATAAATAGTATCTAATCTCTGAGCAGGGAGTGAGGCAGGAGGAGGACTCGACTCTGGAGGTGGGGCTTGGACACTGGACCAAACCAAGGACTAGTTAAAATAGGTCCTGCCAGGCACTGTGACTCAGGCCTGTAATCCCAGCACTTTGAGAGACCAAGACGGTTGGATCATCCGAGGTCGGGAATTCGAGACCAGCCTGACCAACATGGAGAAACCCCATTTCTACTAAAAATACAAAATTAGCTGGGCGTGGTGGCCCATACCTGTAATCTCAGCTACTCGGGAGGCTGAGGCAGGAGAATTGCTTGAACTCGGGAGGTGGAGATTGAGGTGAGCGGAGATCACGCCATTGCACTCCAGCCTGGGCAACAAGAGGGAAACTCCTTCTCGGAAAACAAAAAACACAAAACAAAAAACAGGTCCTGGTGGAAGCAGCTTTCCATAAGACACATCCACTAGTGTGCTATGTCAGATTACCATTGCCATGGCAACAGTCATGTTGAAGCTACTGCCCCTTTCTGTGGCAACAACTCTGACAACTCAGAAGTTACCACCCTCATCCTAGAAATGGCTGCATAAATGGCACTTTAATTTGCATATAATTAAAAGTAGGTATAGATACGAGTACAGAACTGCCTCTGAGCTGCTCATCTGGGCACACAGCCCATGGAGCAGCCCTGCTTTCTAACGCCACCACTCACCCTTGAATTCTGTGAACCCCAAATATCTGAGACAGATCTTAGTTAATTTGGAAAGTTAATTTTGCCTATAAATAGGTGACACAGCCTCAGGAGGGCCTGATGACATGTGCCCAAAGTGGTCAGAGCACAGTTTGGTTTTATACATTTTAGGGAGACATGAGACATCAATCAGCATATGTAAGATGAACATGGGTTTGGTCCGGAAAAGCAGGACAACTCTAAGTGGAGAGGGGCTTCCAGGTCGTAGGTAGATAAGAGACAAATGGTTATATTATTTTGAGTTTCTGATTAGCCTCTCCAAAGGAGGCAATCAGGCATTTATCTCAGTGAACAGAGGGGTGACTTGGAATAGAATGGGAGGCAGGTTTGCCCTAAGTTGTTCCCAGCTTGACTTTTCCCTTTAGCTTAATGATTTTGGGACTCCAGGATTTATTTTGCTTTCACAATTCTTTCCTGGGTGAAGCCAAGAACCCTCCCAGGCTAAACCCCAATTTTGGGGCTTGTCTGTCCTGCATCATTTTCAGCCATGTGATAGGCCCTCCCTCTCAACTAGACTCCTGGCTTTACGTTTTGATGAGGAATTATTATACTCAGAACACAGTGGGCCTAGTGCTAGGTCACACTTCAATGAATGCCAAAGGAAGGTTGACTACTGAGTCAAAGACAAAATAACAAAACCAGCTGGTTGGAGCTGCCAGTCCTTACTTGGCTGCCTCTTGTGTTTCTCTGATTACCAGAGCCAGAATTAGCTCTGAGTGGGAGACCACGCTCTTTTTTTCCACCTCCCACTGCTTGTTGATTCACGTGGGCATTTCAAAAAGATCCCTAAGTCGAAAATAATTTGCAATGAATACAAATACTTCATTTCTAATTTGGTCTTTTTTTTTTTTTTTAGTTCAGTATGTGAAAATTCATTTATTTAGTGAAACCCTACATTAAAGCATCCCAACACAAAGCAGATTCGAATATAACATAATTGGTGATTGGCTCATCTCATAGGCTCACGTGATCAGTGTGTTAACATACAACAGGACTGTACCCTTTTACAGGATTGTTTTGGATCCCACTCACACACTAAAACCCTGCCATAATGCTGTATCAATTAGCGCTGTTCAAATGTGAAGCTGCATTGGAAAATGAGAAACTTTATCACCATATATGTGTATATTTTTTGAGACGGAGTTTCGCTCTTTTGCCCAGGCTGGAGTGAAGTGGCGCAATCTTGGGTTTTATTAAGGTTTGCAAAAGGATTTTGTACTTGATAGTTAAATTAAGTAATTAAATAAATACACTTTATTTAAAATTGTGTGGGAACCAATATCTAAATGTGACTTTTGGACTTGCTTTCAGAAGTCACTTCTTGGACAAGATCTTGAAAGTTTAGCACCTTGGTAGTTATTTCCACAAGTGATCCTTTGGCAAAGCTTACTTATACCATGGTATGGAATCAAAAGGAGCTATCTTCACCTGGTTTTCTTTTCTCTCATCTCAAAAAACCACTTCTGCTCATTCAGAATTTATCAGTATTCCTATAATTCTTTTGAGTCTTGTTCTAAGAATTACCTGACAGAATTAATGAAGGCCGACTAGCTTTAGCTACTCCAGAGTCGGATTAGCTAACCCAGCCCAATTAGGCCATCAGTGCTAAGGGAAGCACTGGCCTTCCAGAGTGACAACTGGCCTGTCCCCTTTCTGCCAGTCAGGAAGGAAACACTCTTGTCATTTCTTACCAACAAGGAAACATTTTCTGGTTGCTCCTTAACAGAAAACAGGAAATTCTGTTGGTCATTTTCCCATGGTAATCATCTAAATACCTATCTCTTGATAGATCCCAGATAATTCAAGGACTGGAAGAGAAACCTCAGATCATATGGGCTGTTTCCATGACAGCCCTTTATACCCATATTAAAAAGTCTAAGTCGGCTCTAAGTCATCTCCTCACCATATTACATGGTATTTTCTTTACAGGAGTTGATAGTATCCTCTCTTGGAAACAAAAAAAAAATTCCTCTTATTCCTCTCTGAAGCACTGGAGAGTGTTCCCAGTCTAGTATTTGCTGTCTTTGCATAGAGAGGGACAGTTTTTTCAAAGCAAAATCCAGGGGAGAGGTGATGGGGAAGGAGGAGAGACGAGAGGGAGTGGGGGTGGGGGAGAGGCAGGGGAAGGGGCAGAAGACGAAAAGACTGTTGCAGATAAAAAGAGACTTGAGGCCAGGTGCGGTGGCTCATGCCTGTAATCCCAGCACTTCAGGAGGCCGAGGTGGGTGAATTACCTGAGGTCAGGAGTTCAAGACCAGCCTGGCCAATATGGTATAACCCTGTCTTTGCTAGAAGTACAAAAATTAGCCAGGAGTGGTGGCGTATGCCTGTAATCCCAGCTGCTCCGGAGGCTGAGGCAGGAGAATTGCTTGAACTCAGGAGGCGGAGGTTGCAGGGAGCTGAGATCGTGCCACTGCACTCCAGCCTGGGCGACAAGAGCAAAAAAACTCTGTCTCAAAATAATAAATAATGAATAAATAAATAAATAGAGACTTGAGAGCCTTATCAACTAACTGCAATTGATGGGCCTAGTTTAGATTTTGATTTGAGCAAAATAATTGTAAAAGGATACTTTAGAGACAGTTGAGAAATTTCACATGGACTAGGTACTAACTAGATGATACTAAGAAATGATTGCGCCGGGCGCAGTGGCTCAAGCCTGTAATCCCAGCACTTTGGGAGGCCGAGACGGGCGGATCACGAGGTCAGGAGATCGAGACCATCCTGGCAAACACGGTGAAACCCCGTCTCTACTAAAAATACAAAAACTAGCCGGGCGAGGTGGCGGCACCTGTAGTCCCAGCTACTTGGGAGGCTGAGGCAGGAGAATGGCGTGAACCCGGGAGGCGGAGCTTGCAGTGAGCCGAGATTGCACCACTGCACTCCAGCCTGGGCAACAGAGTAAAGCCCTTTTTAAAAAAAAAAAAAAAAAGAAATGATTGCTAGTTTTGTTTGACACAATCATTGTATTGGAGTTATGGTAACAAAAACTTTTCTGTTAGGGATACAAACTGAAGGATTTATAGTTGAAATGATAATATATCTGGTATTTGCTTTAAAATATTCCAGAAAAACAAGATAAAATAAGATTGGATAAATGCTAATTCCTGAAACTATGTACAATGAACTGAGATTCATTACTTGCCTTACTATTATTTGTATATACGTAAAAATTTCCCAGGATACAATTTTCCGGGTTGTTTTTTAAGAGCAAGAAAGAGCACATCTTTCTTTTGTTTTTTCCCCACTGTTAATTTTTTATTGTGATTATTCTTCTGGCAGAGAAGAAATATTATTCAATCCAGGTCTTGCCTGTATTATTTATTTATTTATTTATTTAGACAGAGTCTCCCTCAGTCACCCAGGCTGGAGTGCGGTGGTGTGATCTCGGCTCACTGCAACCTCCGCCTCCAGGTTCAAGCAATTCTGTGTCTCAGCCTCCCAAGTAGCTAAGACTACAGGTGTGTACCACCATGCCTGGCTAATTTTTGCCTGCATTATTTTTAATAATGATAAAGTAACTCAATAGTTGATCACTAAATCAAATAACTACAATGGCTGGTTTTTTTCTTTTTTCTTTTTTTTTTAGTGCTAACTACTATATTTCATGTGCTTTATATTTAATTAATAACTATAGAGGAGGTTGTTTTATTTTCCTTTTGCAGTTGAGGAAACTGAGGCTCAGAGAGGCTACAGTAACAAGTGCAGGTTTAATAGAGCCAGCAGATGGTGAAGCTTGAGATTTGGAAATGGATCTAGTTCCCAAACCTGAGGTTTTTGCACTATCATCTTACCTCTCATTCTGTTTGTGGTTTGGGGCCTTGCTAACTAGTGACAGCCAAGTCAGCTGGCGACTAAAAGTGAGTCTCTTAAAATGTAAATCAGACTATGTCACTTCTCTACAGAAAACCTGCCAATGACTTCCAGATTGAGTAAAATCCCAATTATTTTTCAGAAGCCATAGGGCCCTTCCTGATCCCCTCCATCCCTGCCACCCCATGCCCCTCGTCTCTTTCAACTGCCACTTTGCTCGCTCTGCTGCAGCCTGGCGCAGTGTTCTGAGAACTTTTCCTTAACTGTCTGAGCTTCCTGCTTAGGCCCTTCCCTTGATGTTCCCTCTGCCTGAAGTGCTCTTTCCCAGATATCACATGGGTCACTTTCTTCCCCCTCCCTTCATTTCCTTCAGTCTTTGCGAGAATGTATTCTTCTTCTTTTCAAATATATATATATTTTTAAATTTTATTTATTTATTTATTTATTTATTTTTTGAGACAGGGTCTCACTCTGTAGCCCAGGCTGGAGCGCAGTGGCACAATCTTGGCTCACTGCAACCTCAGCCTCCCAGGTTCAAGTGATTCTTCTGCCTCAGCCTCCTGAGTAGCTGGGATTACAGGCATGCCACCACAGCC
>NW_012110919.1:6790784-6857816 GCF_000951035.1 Colobus angolensis palliatus
CTCCGCCTCCCGGGTTTACGCCATTCTCCTGCCTCAGCCTCCCGAGTAGCTGGGACTACAGGCGCCCGCCACCATGCCCGGTTAGATTTTGTATTCTTTTTTTTTTAGTAGAGACGGGGTTTCACCATGTTAGCCAGGATGGTCTTGATCTCCTGACCTGGTGATCCGCCCGTCTCGGCCTCCCAAAGTGCTGGGATTACAGGCTTGAGCCCCCGCGCCCGGCCAAGATTTGCATTTTGAATCCATCATTTCCTTGCTGCCGGACTGTGAGCAAGTTTCTCAATTCTCTATAGTCTTTGTTGTGTCATATGTAAAATGGAGATAATAATTATTAGATAATTACATAATTATCAGATAATTATGTAGAATACTGAAGAAGTTATCCAGTTCAAACCTCCTTTTTATGGTAAATCAGAAGTTCCCCCTCAGTTCCATAAACTTTCTTTGCTTTCACAATCCCAGACATCTGATGAGGCAGCCGAGAGCTCTGAGAGGCCTTTGGCCGGAAACTAAGGATTTATGAGAGCCAGGGTTCTCTGTCTCTCTTGTCTGAGCATGTAGATGACATGGAATAACCTCTCTGATGTATTGAATTCGTTTCTCCAGCGTCGTTTATGCTGCCAGGTGATCACTTCCCAGTTTGATAAAAATCACTTCATAATGGGGATTAGATGGTACCAAAATGACAGTGGTCTCTGCTGGATCTGACAAATTCTCTCTCTCTTTTTTTTAACCCCAAATCTCTAGTATGCCAAAAGTTTGCACAAAGACTTATTGTTGTTATAATTGTGTAGGACTTAATAAATTAGCTATTGTCCTGAAATAACCTCAAAACTCCTGGCTAGGAGGTTAAAACAATTTTTTTAAGGGAGCACAAATATGGACACACTGGTAAAAAATGTTTTCATCCCATGTAGTATTTTTTTCAGGTTTGAGTGGAAAGTGGTGTGTGACCACAGGAATGTACATTAACAAAAGCAGTAAGCTAATTAAATAACACACAAATGTTGTATTGTCTGGGTATTAATTCTTTAAGGTCATATCTTAGTTTATGATGGCAAAGGGAATTTATTAAGGGAGAATTATTTGACAGAAATCTTTTTGTTATTACAAGTTACATGCAGGTTAAGATAATCAACAATATTTTTTCTATGAGAACCATAAACAAGAGAAATCTCTGCAACATATACTTCTTGTTTATTACATTATGGTGTTTAGCTCACAGGAACTTGGGAGGAGATAAGAAGAAAGAAGAGAAGAGGAGAGGAGGCAAACACTCATTGGGCGTTGTATTTGTCTGTTTTCATGCTGCCGATAAAGACATACCCAAGACTAGGTAATTTATAAAAGCGGTTTAATGGACTCACAGTTCCACGTGGTTGGGGAGGCCTCACAATCATGGCGGAAGGTGAAAGGCACGTCTCACATGGCAGCAGGCAAGTAGAGAATAGGAACCAAGCAAAAGGGGGGTCCCCTTACAAAACCATCAGATCTTATGAGACTTACACTACCGAGAGAACAGTATGGGGGAAACTGCCCCCATGATTCAATTATCTCCCCCCAGGTCCCTCTCACAACATGTGGGAATTATGGGAGCTACAATTCAAGACGAAATTTGGGTTGGGACCCAGCCAAACCATATCAGATGTTAAACTGGAGGTTAATGTTCTAGTCAGTTGGCTATAGCGAGGGAGACTGAGACTTGCCCTAGTTTCTGAGGTTTAATAGCTAACAGAGCAGGAAGCAAATGAGCACTGAGCCATGTGTGCACCTTTTTCCTGCCATCCTTAAACAAACATAGCTGCAGTCCAAGGGCGCAAAGGTGGGTTTGGCACTGGAGCTGGGTTTCCTGGTGACTTTACTCTCTGTCTTGGCATTTGGTCTGTGTTTATAGTCAAAGCAACAGACATGAAGTAATGAACCAGAGAAGGGAATCACAGAATAATGAGCTTAACGTAAAGGCACTGTTTACTCTGAACCTTTTGAAGGATGGAGGAGGATGGGAGAGTCAGCTGCACTGCGTCTGCCTTGGGGTCATCTGCAGCCTAGACTTGTTCTATTCTGTGTCCATAATCACCCAGTATTACACCACAGCTATTGGAGGTCAAGGGGGCTGTGAAAAGCATGTGATGTAATCACCCTTCCAGGGATTCCTGTTGAGACTAGTGACGATAGTTGGGTGCCAGGAACTCCTTGGTACTGGGCAGACTCCATTCCTTTAAAAATATAACCCAGGCTATGGTAGGGCTACACCTGGGGAACTGAGAGACTGGGGTCTAGTGTCACTGATGCATCCTTGTTTCATCTGGAGGTGACAGTAGGGATAGGATTCATTTAGGAAAGGCCAATAACACATCAAGGACATGAGGCTACAAGAGAGTCAGTGGGCCCATATCCCACCTCAGGGACCCAAAGGACACAGTCTAAGTGGCAGCTTCGAGTGTGACAATTTGAGATGGAGTTTTGCTCTTGTTACCCAAGCTGGAGTGCAGTGGCGTGATCTCGGCTCGCTGCAGTCTCTACCTCCTGGATTCAAGCAATTCTCCTGCTTCAGTCTCCCGAGTAGTTGGGATTGCAGGTGCCCACCACCACGCCTGGGGTTTCTCCATGTTGGTCAGTCTGGTCTCGAACTCCCAACCTCAGGTGATCCGCCTGCCTCAGCCTCCCAAAGTGCTGGGATTACAGGCCTGAGTTACCACGCCCGGCCTCCTCTACTAATGTTTTAGGGACTTACACAAGTTTAGTTCAAAAAGGCTTTTTGGAAAGAGCTATGAAATATAATCTACGTCAGCAGTATGGAGACTCACTGGAGAAATGGCTAGGAGCTACCCTTTGACAAAGGTATTGCAGAGCACCTCTAAGAAATAACTCTTTTTTTTAAGAAAAAACTTCTGTTTTAGGTTCAGGGGTACCTGTGCAGGTTTGTTATATAGGTAAACTTGTGTCACAGGGTTTGTTGTGCAGATTATTTCATCACCCAGGTACTAAGCCTAGAACCCAGTAGTTATTTTCTGCTCCTCTCCCTCCTCCCATCCTCTACCCTCAAAGACACCCCAGTGTCTGCTGTTCCCTTCTTTGTGTTTACGATTTCTCATTATTTAGCTCCCACTTATAAGTGAGAACATGGGGTATTTGGTTTTCTGTTCCTGTGTTAAAGTTTGCTAAGGATAATGGCCTCCAGCTCCATCCATGTTCCTGCAAAAGACATGGTCTGTTTCTTTTTTATCGCTGTATAGTATTCTGTGGTATACATATACACCACAGTTCCTTTATCCAATCTGTCATTGATGGGTATTTAGGATGATTCCACATCTTCGCTATTACGAATAGTGCTGCAATGGAAAGTAGTGGGGCAATTCCTCAAAAAGCTAAAAACGGAACTACCATTCAATCCAGCAATCCCATTATGGGTATATATCCAGAGGACTATAAATCATTCTATCATAAAGACACATGCATGCGAACATTCATTGCAGCACTATTCGCAATGGCAAAGAAGTGACTATGAGATGTTAGTGACTAACTGCCAAGGCAACAAGGGACATCAGAGCACGTGAAGCTTTGCCAGTAGGGGAGGCCATGGCGGGAGGGAACAGCATGGAGCCTAAGACTAAAGAGACTGGTCCCTGTTGGGCACAGTAATGCAGTCTGGTTATCACAAACTGAAATAAATCCAATAATGGAATAGTCAGAGAGCAGAGTCTGGAGTTCAAGCTGTTTCTGTACCTGCCTAATGTAATGTAACATAATGTAACATAACATAACGTGAGAACAGCCAGCTCAGAGTGGCTCTGTCACCAGGCAGGTAGCATGGCTGCTCTCAGAGGCAGAGATCACAAGAGGATTCAGGAGCAAGGAGTGCAGCTAGAACCCAGTGGTGGAATCTGAGAGCGTGCACGTGTCCCTTTACATGGGAAAAGACTTCCCAGTGAGCCCTCTTGGCAAAAGAGACGCCAAATTGAGGAAAACAAATTGTTACTTAATGGCAGTGACACAGAAGAGTTAGCAGTTTCTGATTTTGCCAAATCCAATCCTTCATTAACAGCATAAACCAGGTTAAAGTGGAATATTTGTTTTCACGTTGTTTTTCGTGATTTGAACACTGATGTCATTACTTCCTCATTTCCAGTTTTATGCTTTTCTGTATTTCCCACTGGAACCAGTCAGCTAAAGAATATTTGGCTGGTGGACAACAGGAAAATACCATGCATAGCAACTGAAGATGTATGTGCTATGGAAAAATCTCCTGGCCCTATAAAATCAACAAGGAAAATTCCTAGCACAGATGCAATAATGACTTCTTAATGTTAACTATAATTCATTTCACATAATCCTTATGTTCTAGAAACAACATCTGTTCATCGTGCTGTAGATCTGTTGGAAGCCCAGGCGTGAGAATGCAGGAAAAATTTTCCAAGCCAAATTACTATGTAATACTAATAGTGATATTTCATTATGTGAGACACTTGTTGGTGTATTTTTCTCTTAGGCTTCTTGCAAAATGGTGCAGATGGTGTCACATAGTGGAGGTAGTAACTGCTTCTCGGAATCAGGGCTTGCTTACATGCTTTCCCCACCTCAACTTTCTGCTAAGAGTCACTGGAGGAGCCAAGTGAGACTTTAGATAAGACCAGCATTTGCACAAGGTGGAAGATCTCTCCAATACCACACCTGAGGTGAGGCAGGAGGAAGAATAGAGCCTACGCCAGCAAGTCAGGTGCTGTCACCATGCTTTGAACTCCACAGACGGTTAGCAGGCTGTAAGGAGTCTGAGAGGGTGGACCGGAACGGGACCTGGGGAAGGGGAACAGCAGGAAACTGGGGGGACAGGTCTGAGTAGCAGTCTGAAATTGTGAGTCTGGTCCAACGGGCCAGGCTGTAGTTCCCTTATGACCATGTGCGACTCATGGGTGGAGACGTTTCCTACATGAACACAAGAGGGAAGGAGATGCCTCTGCTTTTCCTAAATGAGCGAGTGCTGGGATGGAAAGTGGAGCAGAGGGTCAGGACCCAGATTGCAATTAGAAAGTTATCATAAAGCAACTAAGGTCAATCAGGCAAGGGGGAAGCAGGCAAGAGAGATACCAACAACTGACCGGGCGCGGTGGCTCACGCCTATAATCCCAGAACTTTGGGAGGCTGAGGGGGGGTGGATCTCTTGTGGCCAGGAGTTCGAGACCAGCCTGGTCAACATGGTGAAACTCCATCTCTACTAAAAATACAAAACTTTACCGGATGTGGTGAAGCATGCCTCTAATCCCAGCTACTTGGGGGGCAGAGGCAGGAGAATAGCTTGAAACCGGGAGGCGGAGGTTGCAGTGAGCCAAGATCACACCACTGCACTCCAGCCTGGGCAACAGAGTGAGACTCTGTCAAATAAATAAATAAACAAACAAACAAACAACTACAAGCACCAGCAACTTAGTGTCAAAGGACCCCAGGCCGTCTGGAGAGGTTAAGGTCTGGGCAAGAGGCCAGACCAACAGAATGGGATAACTGGCTTTTTTTTGCCACAACTTTCTCTTCTCTCAAAGCCATCTTGTATTGCATTTGGATTTTTCTTCCTAAAACAAAACTCGAGAAAATCACTCTGTGCCCAGAGAGGTTTGGATGACTCCCTTTGGCCCAATAGACCAAGTTCCAACTCTTTAGCCACGTGTTCAAGAGCTTTGACATTCTGCCTTCAACAACCTTTCCAACCTTATCTACTTTCCTAATCCTATTATTCTGAACAGAGTGGTCTTTTTTCATTGTCCACACAGAATTTGCTTTCTTGCTGTCTGAGAACCCAGGATGACATGAAAACCCTGTTTTCTTGTCTTGCCGTAGGAAATCTGGGTTGGTCGATCAGGCTGCCAGTTATGGTAGCCATTTCTCTGCTCACATGTGATTTCACTTCTCAGCAACATTTGACAGTCTCTTTCCTGAAATCTCACTCTCTCTTATTTCTCTAACCTTCTCTTAATTATTTTCCAATGGCACTTGCTTCTCTTTCTAAATCCTTGTTTGTTTCTCTTCTTGTAGTTGAGCAGCAAATGCAGAGATACCTTAGGGATTTGTCCAAGGCCTTGTTTTTGCCTACAATTTTTTTTTTTTTTTTTTTGGAGACAGACTCTCTCTCTGTCACCCAGGCTGGAGTGCAGTGGTGTGATCTTGGCTCACTGCAACCTCCCTTTCCCGCGGTCAAGCGATTCTCCTGCCTCAGCCTCCTGAGTAGCTGAGACTACAGGTATGTGCCATCACATTCGGTTAATATTTTATATTTTTAGTAGAGACGGGGTTTCACCAGGCTGGTCTTGAACTCCTGACCTTGTGATCTGCCGGCCTCGGCCTCCCAAAGTGCTAGAATTACAGACGTGAGCCACCAAGTCCAGCCTTGCCTACATTCTTATCCTGATCATCTCGTCTATAGTGGACTACATCATGGATCCCAATTTTATCCTCTCTCCCACTTCCTGCATCCAGCGTGTCATCTTAGGCAGAATATACTTCTCCTGCCGTTGATGTGGGACTTGGATGTGTAACTTGCTTTGGGTAATAATATAGCAACAGAAGTACAGGTGTATCATGAGGCCCCACCTTTTATTTATCGTAATTTTTAATTTTTTTTTTTTTTTTTTTGAGACAGGGTCTCACTCTATCGCCCAGACTGGAGTGGAATAATCATGGCTCCCTACAGCCTCAACCTCTCGGGCTCCTGCCTCAGGCTCCCGAGTAGCTGGGAATACAGGCGTGTGCCACCAGGTCCGGCTAATTTTTGTATTTTTGGGTAGAGATGGGGTTTTGCCATGTTGGCCAGGCTGGTCTCAAATTCATGGGCTCAAATGATCCTCCTCCTCTCGGCTCCCAAAGTGCTGGGATTGCAGGCATGAGCCACCATGCCTGGCCCCCACGTCTTTCTTAAGGTCTCAGGTACTTCCTCTTGAGCCATTGCCATTGCCTGGCTGGCCTGTTGGTCCCAGGAGGATGAGAGACAGAGTAGAGCTGCCCACCTGACCCACAGACCTGCAGACAGAAGCAGAGACGCCTCACTTGAACCCCAGGCAATCTGCAGATGGCAGGAAAAATCAATGGTTTTACACCACTGAGTGCTGGGAATGGTCATGTAGCGACAGCAAATCAACATAGCATCGGTTTACTTATGCCTCCCAAGTACAGACGTTCAGCCTTTGACCTTGCTTCTTCTGTGCTCTGGACTTGTATATCTGGCTACTTGGCAACTCCACTCCCTGGCTAACATGCATCTCAAACCGAAAGAATCCATGATGGAACTCTTTATTTTCATCCCTAAATCTGCTCTTATACCATCAGCCTTCCAGTTACCAAGCCAGAAAACTAGGAGTCAGTCTTGATTCCCTTTTCCTTCACTTCCCACATTTAATCCATTAGCAAGCCCTGTGGGTTTTCCTACAGAGCACTGCATATAAACATAGCCACTTTTCTCTATCTTCACCCACATGCCACCTCGTGTTTGGAAAACTTCGGTAACCTTTTAATTGTTCTTTCTGCTTTCACTTTGGTTCTTTCTTCAATCCATTCAGCTAGTGTGACCTTTGAAAAGAATAAATTCCTCCCATTGCTACTCATCATTTTCTAGAATAAATCTGAACTCCTGCAAGGTTCTCGTGTTCTAACCCTTGCTGGCCTCTTCAGACCTCATTTTATGCCATGCTCTGGCCTCATGGGTCTTCTTGCTGTCTGCACTTGTGCTGCCAGCTTGTTCTAACCTGGGGATATCACACTTGTTATTCCCTTTAATAAGAGTGTTTTCTCCCATCTATTTATTCTATCATCTGTCTATCTATCTATCTGGAAGTCTACCACCTTCTCACCATATGGTTATCAGCTTAAATATGACATCAAAGAGGTAATATTTAAGGTATGACTATTTTATACGAGGTAGCTCCCACTCCCACTATCTGCAAACTGTGTGTGTGGCCGATACTCCTGCAATGGAGGCCTGGCTGTTCCAGCTGCTGGGAGGGCCGGTGGCAGACAGTCTCCAGCTGTTAGCTCCTGTAGGAATTGCTTCAGCCACAGAGAGCTTTCCCCAGTGCCATGCCCCATCCTAGGGTGGCCAGCATCCAGTGGGATATTTGAAGGCCTGTCTGCCTCAGGTCAAGTTGGGATGACCCTGAAGGGTGATTTCACTTCTGCATTCCTCCTGGGGTTGGCTGAGGCTATCACGAGGCATGCTTTGCAGTTCACCTTCTCTCTCTGCTCGCTTCCAGTTCCTCTTCCCCGTCTCCACTGAGACTGACACTCCTTAATAAACACTCTGCATGCTAAACTCCGTTTCAGTGTGGGTTTCTCGACAGCAGTGAAGCATCATTTCCTCCTCGGTGTTTACAAATCTTTGAAATTTTGTTTATAGGTTGGTTGTTTTTCTCTTACTAGAATCTAAGTTATATGCATGTAGGGACTTATCTGACTTCTTTTCTCCTGTCTCCCTAGTGCCCTGACCAGCCTGGTATGTCATCATCACTGTAGCAAACATCTAGTATTGATTATATGCCAGACACTGTTCTAAATACTTTACCTATATTCATCCACTTTATCTTCACAACAACCTTGTGAGGTAGGTGCTAGTATCTTCTCCACTTGGAGACTGGGATGCTAAAATTCACAAAGCTTAGTTAGCTGCTCCAGGGTCACACAACTGGTAAGTGACAGGGCCAGTGTTTGAACCCAAGCAATCTGGCTCTAGATTACATGTATATAACTGCTCCATTATGCTGGTTGTGTGTGTGTGTGTGTTTTTTTTTTTTCAGCTGTTCAGTAGATGTTTGCTAAATGGTTGAATAAATAAAAAATAGTTGGGCATGCTTTTGTAATCTGAAGACATCATCTAATTATTCATTTAACAAATATTGTTTGAGCACCTACAATATGCCAGACACTGTGATCTGCCTGCGGACGCAAGGTGAACAAGGAAATGGGACCTCTCCCTCAAAGAGCTTGCACAGTATGAAGGAAGAGAACAGACTATATATAACAACGATTATATTGTTGCACATTGCTACCTACTGGCCATTATCCTAATGCATGGTTTCCTTTTTAGGCAATTGGAGTACCACTCATTCACCCAGACCTCTTCTATAGAGTATTCTATCAGGTAACAGGACCACGGTGACAGCATTTCCTACAGTCAGTGATTTAAAAAAAAAAAAATCGAAGGGCACTCACCTTTCTCAGCCTTAGCAGGAAGAAGAGAATGGGAACAATGAAGCTTCTATTGCTGATGGTGACTAGCTGTAGAGCAGGGGTTCCCAACCCCCATTAGGAACCAGACCACACAGCAGCAGGTGAGTGGCAGCAAGCAAGCTAAGCTTCGTCTGTATTTACAGCCACTCCCCATCACTTGCATTAACCCCCAAGCTCTGCCTCTTGTTAGATTAGTGGTGGCATTAGATTCTCACAGGAGCGTAAACCCTACTGTGAACTGTGCATGCGAGGGATCCAGGTTGTGCATTCCTTATGAGAATCTAATGCCTGATGATGTGTTGCTGTCTCCCATCACCTCCAGATGGGACCATCTAGTTGCAGGAAAACAAGCTCAGGGCTCCCACTGATTCTACATTATGGTGAGTTGTATAATTATTCCATTGTATATTACAATGCAGTAATAATAGAAATAAAGTGCACAAGAAATATAATGCACTCAAATCATCCCAAATCATCACCAACCCACTGCCCACCCCACCCCCACACACCCCTGCCCTGTGTCTGTGGAAAAATTGTCTTCCATGAAACCAGTCACTGGTGCTAAAAAGGTTGGGAACTGCTGCTGTAGGGAGTCACCTACAGCTCCTAATCTAATTCTTTGTCTCAGGCCTCAGTTCTTGAATGATTCCAGCAAATGATCCTGAGGGAAGAGAGAGATCCAAGGGGAGCCAGGGTCATTAGCTGCCTGCAGACCAAGGAAGCGTGCACTCAGGAGGAGGTGTTTCAGTGTGATGACAGAGCATGGACTCTGGGGCGCAGACCTGGGCTTGCACTTTGGATGCGTCACTTACTAACAGTGATACAGCAGCCTACTTACTTGAGCTTCCCTTCCTCATGTGTAGAATGGGTGTAATAATAATAGCACCCGCCTCAGAGGTCACCATCAGATTGTGAAGGTAACTCATATAAAGCAGCCCTCAGCGACAACAGTATTTGGATTGCAGGGGAGTCTGGGTGTTAACACAGTTGTTATAAACCACAACAGGGAGCTCTGTCCCCCTTGCCCAGTGAGATTCAAAAGCCGGGAAGTTGATGTTAGACCTAGTTCAGATCGCCTTTTCTGGAATGTCTTCCACAGTCTCATTCGGGGCTCTCGCAGCGCTGACTTGTAACTCATCGACAGCATTTCTCCCAGGGCACCACATTATTGCTTGTTTCCATTATTTGCCGAGTCAGGCCTCTCTTGGCTAGTGTTTGAATTATATTAGTCTTTTCTCCTCTTCCACCCCTTCATTTTTCATTCCCAACTGTTGGCGTGGGACACTTGCATTCTGCATGGAAGGAATTAAATGCTGAATCTGTGGTGCCATAAAGAAATGGTTTCTCTTTGTAGGGTGTAGTAATGATCCCTGCCATGTTAGCGAGGTCAGCGCTTTGGATTCCTGGGACTGGTAGCCTAAATTTGCACCAGTTTTAGATGCTCAGGAACACTACTTCTTATTCTTTCTTCTCTCTTCTTCTCTTCTGTTCTTCCCTCCCCTCCTCTTTTTCCTCCTCCTCCCCTCCTCCTTTCTTCCTTCCCCTCCTCCTTTCTTCCTCCTTTCCTCCTCCTCCTCCCCTTCTTTTTCTTCCTCCTCCCCTTCTTCCTCCTCCTCCTTCCTCTCCTTCCTTTCCCCTTCTTCTTCTCCTTCCTTCCCCCTTCTTCTTCTCCTTTCCCCTTCTTTTCTCCCTTCCCCTCTTCCTCTTGCTCCTCCTCCTCCTTCTGGAGTCTCACTCTGTTGCCCAGGCTGGAGTGCAGTGATGC
This sequence comes from Colobus angolensis palliatus, assembly GCF_000951035.1. NCBI lineage: Eukaryota > Metazoa > Chordata > Mammalia > Primates > Cercopithecidae > Colobus > Colobus angolensis. The sequence goes on from NW_012110919.1 coordinate 6,801,754, forward strand.
TATCACTGCTCACTGCAGCTTTGAGCTCCAGGGCTCAAGCCATCCTCCCACATCAGCCTTCCCAGTAGGAGGACTACAGGTGCACATCACAATGCCCAGCTAATTTAAGTGTTTTTTTTTTTTTTTTTAAATAGACAGAGTCTTGGCCTATAATGCCAACACTTTGGGAGGCCAAGGCAGGCAGATCACTTGAGGTCAGGAGTTCAAGGCCAGCCTGGCCAACATGGTGAAACCCTGTCTTTACTAAAAATACAAAAGTATTAGCTGGGTGTGGTGGTGGGTGCCTGTAATCCCAGCTACTTGGGAGGCTGATGCAGGAGAATCACTTGAACCTGGAAGGCTGAGGTCACAGTGAGCCGAGATGGTGCCACTGCACTCCAACTTGGGCAACAGAGTGAGACTCCATCTCAAAAAAAAAAAAAAAAATGAAATAAAATAAAGACAGTCTCACATATTGCCCAGGCTGGTCTCAAACTCCTGGCTTTAAGCGATCCTCCTGCCTCAGCCTCCCAAGGTACTGGGATTATAGGTGTGAGCCACCATGCCTGGCCTCAGGGACACTTTTTTTTTTTTTTTTTGACAGACTCTTGCTCTGTCACCTAGACTGGAATGCAGTGGCGTGATCTCGGCTCACTGCAACCTCCACCTCCCAGGTTCAAGTGATTCCCCTGCCTTTTGAGTAGCTGGAATTACAGGTGCCCGCCACTATGCCCAGCTAATCTTTGTATTTTTAGTAGAGATGGGTGATACCATGTTGGCTAGGCTGGTCTTGAACTCCTGACCTCAGGTGATCCGCCCGCCTCGGCCTCCCAGAGTGTTGGGATTTTACAGGCGTGAGCCACTGTGCCTGGCCTCAGGAATACTTCTTAATGATGTTTTTTTTTTTCTTGCCTTAAGAAAACTTGAAGCAATTTCTTTTGTTTGTCTTTTTATTCTTTTCCCTTCCTTCACTATTGTTATTATTTTAGAGTCAGGGTCTCACTCTGTCATCCAGACTGGAGTGCAGTGGCAAGATCATAGCTCACTGCAACGTCAAAGACTCCTGGGCTCAAGGGATCCTCCTACCTCAGCCTTCGGAGTAGCTGGGACTGTCGACATGCACCACCACACCTGGCTAATTAAATTTTTTTTTCTTTTTTTTGAGACAGAGTCTTGCTCTGTTGCCCAGGCTGGAGTGCAATGGCACGATCTCAGCTCACTTCAATCTCCACCTCCCAGGTTCAAGCAATTCTCCTGTTTCAACCTCTTGAGTAGCTGGGATTACAGGCCCCCACCACCTTGCCTGGCTAATTTTTATATTTTTAGTAAAGACAGGGTTTCATGATGTTGGCCAGGTTGGTCTCGAACTCCTGATCTCAGGCGATCTGCCCACCTCGGCCTCCCAAAGTGCTGGTATTACAGGGGTGAGCCAGCATGCCTGGCCTTAAAATTTTTTTTAGAGATTGGATCTTGCTTTGTTGCCTAGGCTGGTCTCAAACTCCTGGGCTTAAGCAAGCCTCCTGCCTCAGCCTCCCGAAGTGCTGGGATTATAGGTGTGAGCCACTGCGTCTGGCCCTCCCTTCCTTTATGGAGGAAGAAATAGGCAAAGAAAAGCTAGGAGGTAAGCAAGAAGTGAGTCTTCTTAAGTGGAATCATAGGTGAGTTTGAGATTCTTCTTAAATGGAATCATAGGTGAGTTTGAGATTTACAGGACAGGCTCAAACGGGTGATCTGGAGGACGCACTTGGGTCTAGAAAAAGACACAAGAACATTTGGCTGTCTGGACTGCGAAAGGAGTGAAGACTTCTCTTTACAACAACCATAAATAGTTATGGATGTGAATTTCTGAAGTTTAAGGAATAAAATATTCAGCAAAATCTCTGGGTCACAGATGATTGACTCCTTGCTCTGGAATAACAATGCTTAATGTTGAGAAGCTTCAAACCTTTGAAATCTGTCATTGCCCAAAGCCTGAGAATAACTCACTAAATCCCAGGTTGACCTCCCTATAGAATCAGCTTGCAGTTCATGACAAATAAGGCAGAGAGAGAATTTATAGAGTTAATTACTAGGCTTGGGTCTATTAAATGTGCAAAGCACACATGCATGAGGCTGGAGCTTTGACATGAGTGGAGGGACTTGAATTCTTTCGCAGCTGGAATGTGCCGGAACTTCCCAAAGACTTGAAAGAATGCCTAGAATTTATTTTTTCTTTTATGGTCACTGTTATTTCTCACAGAGGCAAGTGAATCTTCCCAAGCTACCATGACGGGAGTCAAGGAGCCCCCAGCAGGCTTGTGGGGAACAAAGCCAGCCAGTGCTCCATGGCTTGGGCGGGCAGGGATCCCTGACTTCCTCTCATGTGGGGGACAGACAGGAGCTGTTGTAAATCTTTAAAGCCAACAGGAAAATTAATGAACACAGCACAGAGCAGGACCTTGTCAGCTCGGTAATGAGTGGTGAGAGGAAGAATTCTGCCGCTTCCTCGTGGGCATTAAGCATAACTCAAAAACTCCTGTTCTGTGGCCATTGTCCAATTATAACAGCTTTCTACTCTGGAGAATTCAGTCATTGACTGCTTTCAGGTCACCTGGGGGAAAACAGTATTCAGTACAACCAAGAGGATGGGGTCTCTTGTTTTCAATTTTCCCTTTAGTGATGGAAACAAAATACTTCTCTGAATCCATTTAGGGCATTGAGCGCTGCCTAAAGAAGCCCTACAATGGAGAGAAAGAGCAGGGATTATTAGAGTCATCTTCCGAAGGACCTCCCAGACTAGAATGGAGAGTGTAGAATGCAGAGTAGGGATTTTGTGTCATGCGCTGTCGTATCTCCAGAACCTAGAACTGGACCTATTGCACAGCAGGCTGAAAAGAAATAGGTGCTAAAGTAATGAATGAAGATCTACAATCCAACAAATGATGCCATTTGGGAGCTCAGAGCTTTAAAGCAGTATGATGTAGCTGCAGGAGCACAGGGTGTGGAGTCAGGCAGACATAGTGTTGTTGGATTGTAGATCTTCATTCGTTAATTTAGCACCTATAGGTTCATTTGTTAACTTAGCACCTATGGGTTTTGGCTCTGCTAGTTTGCTAGCCATCTGGCCTAGGGCAAGTTACTTTACTCCCCTTAATCTCGTGGTCCTCATCTGTAAAATGAGATAATAATCCCGACTTCAAAGTTGTTCCAAGGATTCCTTGAGATGATGATTGTGATGGTGTTTGACACTCTGAAAATGCTGATCCCAACACTATCTTTCCTTAAATCATATCAGTTCAGTAAGGAATTTACATAATGAACTATCTATTCAGTGGGAGAGTTAGAAAGTGGAAGCATCTATTTATTGCCTAAAAAAATGTGTAGATTAAGTTTGGGCAACAGAGGGAGAACGTGTATCTTCTAAAAAAAAAAAAAAAAAATCCGGGCATGGTGACGAATGCCTGTAGTCCCAGCTAGTCAGGGGGCTGAGGTGGGAGGATCACTTGAGCCACTGGAGGTCCAGGCTGCAATGAGCCGTGATCTCGCCACGGCATTCCAACCAGGATGACAGAGCAGCACCCTGTCTCAAAAAAAGGGTGATAGTTTATAAATTTATTTATTCATTTATGGATTTGTAGATTACAAATTACTCTTCATGTTTTAAGGTCTTTATTGTTTTGTTTTTACATGTGTATTTTATTTTGTGTTTACAAAGGAAAAGACATTTCATAAAGCCTTTGAATCCTGAAAAGTCAACTTTTATTTTATTTTTATTTTTTGAGGCAGGGGCTCACTCTGTTGCCCAGGCTAGAATTAGGTGGCGTAATCATGGTTCCCTGCAGCCACGACCTCCCAGGCTCAAGCAATCCTCTTACCTCAACCTCCCAAGTAGCTGGGACCATAGGTGTGTGGCACCATGCCCGGCTAACTTTTAAATTTTTTGGATTAATTAAGTGGGATCTCCCTATGTTACCCAGGCCAGTTTTGAAGTCCTAGGGTCAAGGGATCCTCCTGCCTCAGCCTCCCAAAGTGCTGGGATTATAGATGTGAGCCTGACCAATATGAGGCTTTAAACACTACTTCTCAAAGAGCCTTAGCCAGTTCTGTCTGGTAGGATAATATCCTGGGGCAAGTGAAAACTTGGAGAGGCAGGTTGTTCCTAAACTTAATCTTCTCTCCTGAAGCATTTGGTGAAAACTATAAAATTTGGGGGCATGCAAATTAAGTGTACTTGTAAATATGGTTTGAAAAACTGCATTCACTGTATTTTTTGCTTCCCACTGTTTAGTATAACATTTATCAGAGAGGCAGAGAACATGTGGATAAAAATATCCAGTTGTGTATTCTCAGTTGGTATCAAAAGCTAGGTCACTGAAGGTCACTGCCCAGCAAGTCTCCATGTGTAAGAGAGTGTTGGTATGTAAGAGTGTTTCTGATGTTAAGGAATTCTGTTTGCTATGATACGGGTTGTGTACGTCTCCTTGATTTTTCTCCCCATAGGTAACCAAAAAAATGCTATCCTGGATTTTATTTTATTTCTCGTTCACAGGAACGGGAAGGAAAATTGTGGAGTCCATGCGGATTTCTCTTATTTTATTTGTGGCTTGAATCTACATTTCTGAGAGAGGGTAGGTGAAGTCACCCTCCATGTTTTCCTTTCTCAATGTCACTTCTTGTTCACCTTTCTCCTTACTTCTTAAGCCTCTGAGGGCTACAATGGGGTGTGTGTGCAGGGCTGCCACTGCCTAAGGGAAAATTAGGAAGCTGCCTAGGCAGCCTGATTTATGAGGCATTGAAAGGCACAAATGACCAAAAATATCTCCCCCACTGGCCTGCCACCAGTGCCTGAAATACCTATGATTAGAATCACCCATTAAAATGTTTTCTGCAGGCCGGGCATGGTGGCTCACGCCTGTAATCCCAGCACTTTGGGAAGCTGAGGCGGGCGGATCACCTGAGGTCAGGAGTTGGAGACCAGCCTGGCCCACATGATGCAACTCCATCTCTACTAAAAATACAAAAATGAACTGGGCATGGTGGTGGGCGCCTGTAATACCAGCTACTTGGGAGACTGAGGTACGAGAATTGCTTAAACCCTGGGGAGTGGAGGTTGCAGTGAGCTGAGGTCGCTCCACTGCACTCCAGCCCAGGTGACAGAGTGAGACTGTCTCGAAAAAAAAAAAAAAAAAAAGGAAAAAGAAAAAGTTTGCAGACATGCCTGGCTTCTTTGGGTCATGAACACATTGTGTTAGGAGAAAATTGGGAAGTGGGAAAATGGGAAAGAATTACATTAGAATGATTTATTTTATCTTATGAACCTGTCAATCTCTTGGTCAAGAGTAACATCTTGGTAAGTAAGTAGACTGTTTGAGGCTGGAGGGAAAGTTGGGAGTTGAGAGTTTTGTCCAGCATCTTGGTGTGGACCCCGTCCAGGATGAAGTCGACAGGTAGCCGGGGAGAGATTATCCAAAGTGGATTGAGGGGTAGAGATAGCAAAGACAAATTTACATATTTCACAGGTCTATTTAAGGCCAGGTTAGGAAGTAAGGGTACATAATTGCTGGAGGAATCCCCTTTCTGACTGACTTTAAGGAATTCTCTCTCACCAATTTTACAGGGCTGTTATGTGAGGTTCTTTCAATTTTCCTTTTCCACCATCTTTGTTTTTTGGTAACCATAACAGGACTAATGATTCTGTTATTCATAAAATAATATTTGTGACAAAGGTCAAGTAGATTTATATCCATGTGGATTTGTCGAGACTATTCTGTGAAAGTGTCCAGAGCAGAGCTCTCAAAGTCTTGTCTATAGACCACCTCTATCTGAGTTACCACTGGTGCTTATGAAAATGTCCCTCCCCGGGCCCCATCTAGACCTTTGGAAACAGACTCTCTGAGATAGAGGCCTGGATCTCTGCATTAAAAACAGCTGTCTGCCAGTATTTTGCATATGATTTGAGATTCATTGATTTGAAAGCTTCAGTAGAGTACAGAAGTTAAAAATATTGCTTCTAAAGGCAAGTAAATCAGGGTTCAAATCCTAGCTTTGCCTCTTACTAGCTTTGTGACCTTGGATGAGTTATCTGACCACTCTGGCCCTCAGGTTTGGCCTGATAATATTTATAGGGCTATTACGTGAGGTCCAAGGAGAAAATACATGTGAAGTTTGGCATGGTACCTGGCACATAACAAGAGCAAAAGTGATAACCATTACTGTCATGAGCATGTATGTTGAAAACAACTTTTAGCAATGCTTACTAATATTCAATATTTTGTTGACCAGTTACTCTCTAAAGGGTAAATTAAATATTCCGTTTCAGATTGGGTGTGGTTGATCATGCCTGTAATCCCAGCACTTTGGGAGGCCAAGGCTGGTGGATCACTTGAGGCCAGGAGTTTGAGACCAGCCTGGCCAACATGGTGAAACCCCACCTCTACTAAAAATACAAAAATTAGCCAGGTGCAGTGGCACTTGCCTGTAATCCCAGCTACTTGGGAGCCTGAGGCATGAGAATCACTTGAGCTTGGGAGGCAGAGTTTGCAGTAAGCCAAGATCACACCACTGTACTCCAGCCTGGGCAATAGAGTAAGACCCAGTCTAAAAAAAAAAAAAAAAAAATCAATTTTAGCATATGGTAAAAATAATGGTTTTCCCTAGTTTCCTGGTTACCATTGTTTACAGTTTCTGTATTATTTCATCTTCTGTAGCTTTTCTGGCTCTTCAAATACAACTAACAGCAAGAGAGTTAGATGGAAAAATTTGTAATAAATATTCAGAAATACCTTACATAAATCATGGTATCTAGCAATGGAAGAATTGATTAACTGAATATATTCTACCTTGAAATATTCTGCATATTTTTGCTAGAACAAACTGCCCTTTATTTTTATTTTTTAATTTGAGACAGAGTTTTGCTCTGTTGCCCAGGCTGGAGTGCAGTGGTGTCATCTTGGCTCAGTGCAGCCTCCACCACCTGCAAACTGCCTTTTTCTATCTGTTGCTTTCCTTGATTCTCTTATATCGTTATCTTTTGTTTCCTGCCCCTATCTCTCTCCTCTTGGTTGGCAAAGTGCCTATATTCTTTATTTTTTCCTATTTCCTTGTCTCTCTCTGGTGTAATTCCTTCTCATTCATCTTGCAAGCAGAATTTCTCTATACAACAAAGGTCAGAACTGACAAGACTGATTTGAAATGCTGTTGAATTTCATAGTTGCTCATTCAGGATCATTACTGATGCATGCAAAAGTAGACCTTCTGCTGAAATTGACCTCAGAAAACCAGACCAAGAGAAAAAGGGCAAAGGTAAAGATGAGACTCTTGCTGGGCATCGGCTGACGCCTGTAATCCTAGCACTTTGGGAGGCCGAGGAGGGAGGATCACTTAAGCCCAGGAGTTCGAGACCAGCCTGGGCAACATAGCCAGAACCCAGTCTCTACAAATAATTAAAAAAAAAAAATCAGCTGGGTGTGGTGGCACACATCCATCTGGGACCACAGGCTACTCAAGAGGCTGAGGCAAGGGGATTGCTTGAGCCCAGGAGGTTGAGGCTGCAGTGAGCTGTGATCACGCTACCACACTCCAGCCTGTGTGACAGAGTGAGACCTTGTCTCGAAAAAATTTAAAAAAAAAGAGAAAGGTCTCTTACTATTTCCATTTCCTCTTAATATAAATGACATTAGGCAGCATTACTCTATGGCCCTGTAACCACAGCAAAGAGTAGAAAATGACACAGCCGCACAGTGGCGTGATAGAATACAATTACAATTTGGAGAGTGAAGAGAAAAAAAAACTAGCAGAAAATGCTGATTTTGAATTCTCTTCCCTTAACTAAAGGAACAGGCATGAAGAAAAATGGTGCAGTTGGCATCACCTCACGTGGACTCCTTTTGAATGCAAGAATGCCCTTTTAGGGGCTAAAATATGAACACTGTGAGTTAGAATGCATGGGCTCAAATTCAGACTTCACAATTATTATCTGACTGTCCTTGAACAATTTAATCAGTCTCTCTGCGCCTCTGTTTCTTCATCTAAGAAATGGGAATAATAATAGCATGCACGCACCTCAGGGGTGGTTAGGAGCATAAAATGGGGATAACTCCTGTAAAGCACTAAGAAACGTGCCTTGCATGTAGTAAACTCTTAATTACTGCTTGCTACCATTGATATTATCTTTTTTTTTTTTTTGAGACAGCGTTTTGCTCTGTTGCCCAGGCTGGAGTACAGTGGCAAGATTATGGGTCACTGAAGCCTCGACCTCCTGAGCTCGAGTGATCCTCACCTCAGTTTCCTGAATAGCTAGGACTGACTATAGGCACACACCACCATGCCCTGCTAATTGTTTTATTTTTTTGGAGAGAAATGGTCTCACTATGTTGTCCAGGCTAGTCTCGAACTCCTGAGCTCAAGCAGTCCTCCCACCTTGGCCTTCCAAAGTGCTGGGATTATTTTTTATTCACCAAGTTTGAAATCTTTGGTAGTATCCTAGCTGAGGAGGCATCCAGGGAGTTTCTGGACAGAAAATTTAACTGATACTGTGAAAATCTGCTAACAGTGGTTGTTTTTCTTTCTGGGAAGCAGGGTTCCTTGTCTGGCTGCTGTTCCCTCTTGGTCACATGGGCACACTATGATTAAATCATTCCTAGTAAATCTTGGATTTAATAATAAATTCGTTACTAATGATCACACTTTGGAACATGGTCCCCTACCTGTAACATACTAAGAAACTAGAAATGTATTCGGCATTTACCAAAACACTCTTCTCTCTCTCTCTTTTTTTTTTTTTTTTTTTTTTTTTTGAGACAGGGTCTCACGCTGTAACCCAGGCTGGAGTGCAGTGTTACAATCACGGCCTTGATCTCCCAGACTCAAGCAATCCTCCCACTTCAGCCTCCCGGGTAGCTGGGATTGCAGGTGCACACTACCATGCCCAGCTAATTTTTTGTGGTTTTTGTAGAGATGAGGTCCTCCTATGTTGCCAAGGCTGGTCTCAAACGCTTGGGCTCAAGTGATCCACCCACCTTGGCCTCAACAAGTACTGGCATTACAGGTGTGAGCCACCGCACCTGGCCAAAACCCTCTCTTAATGGAACATACATCTCAGATTCTGGAAATATCTGTTACCCCAGGGCATATTTCTTTCTTTCTTGTGACTAACATTCTGCTTTTTTAGTTATTCACATACATAAACTGACGAATAATAAATCTGGGAATTTGTCATTAAAAACTGCATATTTCAAACACAATCAGTAATCCTCAAAAAGTAGAGACATGTTTACATTTCTTTGGTGAAAGTGTAGGAACACAGGGACTTGGGAATCATTTTTTAAAAAATATTTTCAGACAAATCATTTTCTGAGAGACTTAAAAAAAGAAGCTGTCAGTCATTTGAGGTGCACCCTTTTGCTTCTATTCCATTTTTATCATACTAATCTCTCTTGCAAAATTGAGGTTATTCATAAATATTTCCCTTCCAAACTGTGGGAAATAAGATGTGAGTTTGGCCCTTTGATAAAGTTAGGTTCAGGGACTGCTTATCATTGAAACAATGAGCACAAAAGCAATTCAGTTCTGGGACTTCTCACAAAACTCAGCGGGCCAGGCAGTGCTCACTCTTGTTCTCAGGCATTCCAGGGGAGTGGCAGAGGGACGGCCAGCACGAGACATTTTCAAGGTTCTTTTTCCCACCCTTTAGAATTGGTAAGTCTCTGATCGTTTAGAAAAGGATTTGTTTTGCAAGAACCCAAAGTGTCCCCAAGAACTATGTTTACCCATAATAGGCCTTGCTCTCTGTTTAACATAGCCAGATGGACACTGCTATTTGGCTCATGGTCATATCCCCACAGATTTGACCTCATTTAGAGGACACTATTAAAAGATTATCCTATTATTGAGAATTTCCATTGCATCAAATAGTAAATATTAGTAACATTCCTCTACAGGGAAAATGATGTAAGAAGAGGGCAAGACTGTGTTGACCTCAGGCAAATCACACGGATAGGTATGTGGCAATTATGAAACTCAGTACTGCCTAATAAAGCCCAGTGGCACACAGAGTAAAGGTCCAGGGGCAGAGACTTTCCCAGTAGCTCTCGAAGGAAGTGTTCAGGTTCCACTGAAGTCACAGATGGAAGTCTTAGTACCGAGGTGGTTATTTTGAAAGAGGCTAAGGAGGAGAAAGTGCATGTAGCAGGATGGCAGGATGGGATGTTGGGATGATGGGATGATGGGATGATGGGATGTTGAGATGATGGGATGATGGGATGATGTGATGTTGGGATGTTGGGATAATGGGATGATGGGATGATGGGATGTTGAGATGATGGGATGATGTGATGTTGGGATGTTGGGATAATGGGATGATAGGATGATGGGATGTTGAGATGATGGGATGATGGGATGATGTGATGTTGGGATGTTGGGATAATGGGATGATGGGATGATGGGATGTTGGGATGATGGGATGATGGGATGATGGGATGATGGGATGTTGGGATAATGGGATGATGGGATGATGGGATGTTGGGATGATGGGATGATGGGATGTTGGGATGTTGGGATGATGGGATGATGGGATGATGGGATGTTGGGATGTTAGGATGATGGGATGATGGCATGTTGGGATGATGTGATGTTGGGATGATGGGATGATGGGATGATGGCATGTTGGGGTGATGGCCTGTTGGGATGATGGCATGTTGGGATGATGTGATGTTGGAATGATGTGATGTTGGGATGATGGGATGTTGGGATGATGTGATGTTGGGATGTTGGGATGATGGGATGATGTGATGTTGGGATGATGGGATGTTGGGATGTTGGGATGATGGGATGATGGGATGATGGGATGTTGGGATGTTGGGATGATGGCATGTTGGGATGATGGCATGTTGGGATGACAGGATGATGGGAATGGGAATGGGGTCATGAGGGGGCCAGCTCCACCTTCTTCTTTACATTTACAAAATGGGGAACATAAGGTTTCTTTCTTTTCCTTTTCCTTTTTTTTCCACTTTGGAAGCCAAATGATGCTCATAGGAAATTTCAAACTGCACTGGAAGGCTGCAAGTGATTTGAGAATCAAGACCTTAAGAAACGATTCTAATAGTAACCTATCTTTTTGAATGTTGCTGGAAAAGGTACTTGAAAGAGCCATGAAGGAAGCAGATTCTAGTCATAGAGGACTGGGAAGACACTGGGACCCAACAATTTGGTAAACTAGACAAAACTAAACTTTCAGTTCTGATTTTACTTGAACATACTTTAAAAACAATTGGTTGGTTAAATTTTGTTTTATAAAATAAATTACAGGCCAAGTGCAGTGGCTCATGCCTGTAATCCCAGCATTTTGGGAGGCCGGGGCAGGTGGATCTCCTGAGGTCAGGAGTTTGAGACCAACCTGGCCAACATGGTGAAACTCTGTCTCTACTAAAAATACAAAAATTAGTCAGGCATGGTGGCAGGTGCCTGTAATCCTAGATACTAGGGAGGCTGAGGCAGGAGAATTGCTTGAACCCGGGAGGCGAAAGTTGCAGTGAGCCGAGATCACGCCACTGCACTCCAGCCTAGGTGGAGTGAGACTCCGTCTCAAAAAAAAAAAAATTACAAAAGTAGTATATGATTAGTGAAAGAAAGTCAAGCAATACGAATGCATGTAATATAAGAAAGGAAAAATCTCCTTCCTTCTTTGCCAGACAGGGTCCAATACTGTTACAATCTGTCTCTCTTTCAGAACTTTTATTTGTGTATTTGAGACAGGGTCTTACTCAGTCACCCAGGCTGGAATACAGTGGCATCATCATAGCTTGCTGTAATCTTGAATTCACTGTAAGCTTGAACTCCTATGCTCAAGACATCCTCCTGCCTCACCCTCCTGAGTAGCTGAAACTACAGGTGTGCACCATCATGCCTGGCTATTTTTTTTTTTTAAGAGATGGAGGTCTCACTCATTGCCCAGGCTGGTTCCAAACTCCTGGCCTTACGAATCCTCCCATCTCAGCCTCTGAAAGTGCTATGATTGCAAGTGTGAGCCACCGTGCCTGGCCCTCTTTCAGAACTTTAAAAACACTATATATACTATAAATGTGTTTTTGGGGTGGGGCTAATTATGTATGTTCTGTAATTTTTTTAACTTAATGTTTTATGGACTTTTTTTTACTCTTTTTTAAAAATTTCTACTCTTTTTCAAGTGGGTATTTGTTATTTTGAATAAAGTGAAATGGAAAATTCTGTATCTGATGTATTTAAACTATTTTTATTGGTATGCTATACTTACCAACATGTTTTATGACTTGCTTCTAAATGATAACCATACTAGATAATGGTCCACCAACCAGGATAAGATGGGATGGGTAAGGAGCTAAGAGACATGCTCCAGGTGAAAAAGCAGATTTCTTAAGAGTATGTTCAGTATAATTCCAATTATATAAAACATATATATGTATGCACAGAAAACAGTCCGCATTATAGACACCACAGTGCTAATGGCTCTTATCCCAGGATGGTTGGAGTATAAATATTTTTTCCTGTTATGCTTTTTCTGTGTTTTCCACAATGAACATTTATTACTTTTAAAATTAGTTAAAATTAATGTAATATAAAAATCACAATGTATCTGATGAAAAAAGTGTGTGTCTAAAGGCTACAGAAAATAAATCCATCTGAGTTAGCTTCCACTCCGTTCCAAAACCCCAGAGTAACAGAGTAGAAGTTGGGCCTTCTTTCATTTTCTTAAATTAATGAATTAGATTTGAGTTCCCTCATTATGAGAAGATAATCTTTAGCATCACTGAAAGAGTTAATCAAGAAATGAGACAAAAATCAGGAGATCATATTCCTTTATTACATATATGAAATATAAAAGCAAATTAACAAAGCAATATATATATATTTTTGCAAGTCCACAGGACTTCAGGGAAAAAATGGTTCTGTATGTGAAATTATTCATATGGCACTGTGTTCATGTTTTGTATATTCAAGTACAAAAGAAACTATGTATAGTGGTTATGCATGGGTATAGAAGATGAATAATAATGAAAAACTGTGATTTGTTTACTATCACATACATTGTGTTAAAAAACAGGTAAATATAATGACTTACTGTTAAGAAAGACAAGGAGGAAAACTATTTCAATGTTCAGGTTTAAATACTAAGCACAAAAATATAACAAATTCTGTGTCTACAATAATTTTTGAAGTGTATACAAGTGCATTGCAAATGAGCTTTTTAAAATTTAAAGTCCATTTCCACTTTAGCCAAGCATATGTCTACATTTATGATTTCTTTCTCTTATTTTAAAGTCTCTTCTGGTTTAGTTTTTTAAAAAGTTTCATCATGGCTGTCATCTTGGAATCTAGCCTCCAGCTTGAAGCTGAGTCTTCATGCATACATATTCTCCTTTCTGGTTGCATCTTCACCTAGTTTCTCCAAGTATTCAGAGTTAAATAGCACAACTTCTTTTATATGGTCACTTTTGTCCACCTGTAGTGGCAGCGCTTTTGCTTCAGTAGGCTTTCTCACACACTCTTTTCTTTCTTCCAACAGCAGTCTCCAAACGTTCACAACACAAGTGGTACGTAGTAAAGTGCTTTATACAAGGAAATACTATATACACGTGGAGAGGCTCCATTTAACACCTACAGACCAAAGTTCATGCATAACACACAAGAGAAGGCTCTTTTTAAAGAAACGCCTTTTCTGATAGTAGGGTTGGGAATTCCTTAAAACCTCATTCATTACTTTAGCATCAGATGTAAGTAACGTAGCTGAAGCTGGAAGGCGTCCTTGTTAGAGGTACTGCCCTTAATGGATTACTGCTAAATGTCATGCTGCTATTAAAATATCCTAATAGTTAAGAATTTCAGAATCAGTCCCATAGAAAACAGATATCAGTGTAGGGGTTTTCATTTCTCTTCATGAAATAAAACTACATTTAAACATGGGTCCAGAAGAGATAAGTTAGATGAGACCCATGCATTCAAACATTTCTATACGTTTTGGCACTTTAAAAAATTCCAGTTTCCTGTCTGAGGTCTTCTTGCTCTAAAATTTGTGTTTTGTACATAGAGAAGTGCCATCATGTGCTATCCATCTTAATGCTACTTGCACTCTCTTTTTAAAATATCCATGACTTTTCTTCCAAGAGAAGGTTTCCAGTGCTGGACAAAGCTTTTCATATTCACAATTAGTTTGCCTGTTCTTACATCCTCATGTCCTGCTACAAGGTATTCCAAACCTAAAAGAGAACAAAATTAGGGGCTATATAGTATCATACTTTATTGAAGGGAGAGATGTGACTCCAGCAGGTTTTCTTTCGTATTTATTTTGAGACAAGGTCTTGCTCTGTCATGGGCCGGAGTGTAGTGACATAATCCTGGCTCACTGCAGCCTTGATATCCTGGGAGTAGGTAATCCTCCCTCCTCAGTCTCACAAGCAGTTGGGACTACAGGTGTGCACCACCACTCCCAGCTAATTTGTTCAAATTTTTTGTCGAGATGGGGTTTCATCATGTTGCCCAGGCTGGTCTTGAGCTCCTGGACTCAAGCCATCTGCCCACCTCGGCCTCCCAAAGTGCTGGGATTACAGGTATGAGCCACCACGCCTGGCTGACTCCAGCAGTTTTATATATTCAGGGTTGGAATAAGGAGTAAGAAACATTAATAGCTGCCATTTAGTAAGCATTTACTATGCTTAGCACATGTATGCTTTACATGTATGCTTTACATGTATGATCTCATTTAGCTTTGAAAATAACCCTGTGAGGTAGATATTTTTTCCTTCTTGTTTTGCAGATGAGGAAACTGAGGCTCAGCAAGGCTAAGACACTTGTTTGATATCTTTTTGTAAGTATAGCAGCACCTGGACTCAAACTCAGATCATGCTGATTCTAGAACCTTTTCTTTGTACTATACCACACTCTGTGGCAAAGAACTGAGGGTTCTAAGGACACTCACCATACTGCCCTAGATCAGTACATCTTGGAGACTCACCGTGTATGGTAGTATCTTTAAGGTTTTTTTGTTTTTTTGTTTTGTTTTGTTTTATTTTTGGATAGAGTCTCACTCTGTTGCCCAGGCTGGAGTGCAGTGGTGCCGTCTTGGCTCACTGCGACCTCTGCCTCCTGGGTTTAAGCAATTCTTGTGCCTTGGCCTCCCAAGTAGCTGGGACTGCAGGTGTGCACCCCCACACCTGGCTTTTATATTTTTAGTAGAGACAGGGTTTTACCATGTTGGCCAGGCTGCTCTTGGACTCCTGACCTCAGGTGATCCGCCTGCCTCAGCTTCCCAAAGCGCTGGGATTATAGGCATAAGCCACCATGCCCAGCCTAAGGAGGATTTTTATAAAAGTGAAACAAGCATTTAGGAAAACATATAGGAAAGAAGCTATGAATTATAGAAAATAACACATATTCCCTATATAAAGCCTATGTGTTTTTGGAATAGGATGTTTGTTTGTCATACATTAAAAAAAAAAAAAAAAAACTAAATAAATGATAAAACTTGCCTAGATCTTGTGATGACTTTGTATTCAAAATTCCTTTCAAGCTTTAGATAACAAATTTTAGCTAATATATCCAAGAAATGAAAGGACAGTCTCATTACCTATAGATTAGTAAAAAGAAATATAATAATTGCCCTTAGTTAATGTTTGTAATAATATAGATTTTGGTATTTAGGAAAAGTTTTTAAAAAGTATAGGCTAGATAAAATAATTATGTTTATAAAATAAAAATTTTCCAATATAAAATGGAGATATACTTTTAAAAACTAAATTACATGAAAGCTAGATGCTAAAATTCAACTGAAAATATCAATTTAATTTCACAATTTAAATTGATTTCATTGCTCGTTTTTCACTGAAACGACTGAGAAAAAAATGTCATCCAAGTAGTATGAACACCTATAACAACCATACAGGCTTCTTGGAAAATGGCTTATTCCAGGTTCAGGGCAGGAAGTTGAGCATGGGACATCTTATTGTGTTAAAAACAAGAAAGCTTTCAAAGATGAATGTGTGTCTTTTTAAAAGGACACAGCAGCTAGCAGGATGGAGTTATAACGTGTCAAAACTGTGATAAGTTGAGCACCAAGAAACACAATAATTGTGTGTATGAAAACACATTAAATCCATGGAAATCCATAATTCCAAAATGACACCAAAAATGAGAAAGTCAGAGAAAAATTAATTTGTCATCTTTAGAGGCAGCTGTTAAAACCATTTCTTACTTTGAAAATTAGAAACTAAAGGGAAAGAATGTAGCATTTATCCTGTCTTTACAATAAGAACTATATTTCATGGTAATCTAGTTGCCCAGCTTGGGTGAGAAAGCCCTCTTACAGAAGAATGCCAGCTAATAAGAGAATTCGAAAGAATTAGAAAAACTTCATTTCTCAGACTCTAATGAAGTTATTGATTCAGGAAAGGATTATCAATTGGCGACAAAGTCATTAAATGAATGGTGAATGGAAAGCTGGATGCTCGTAGAATGCTACGTAATATCACACTCATTCTTTTCTATCTCTAAAGGTAAAACAAAACTTTGGCAATGGAGAGATCAGGCTGCCTTCGTTGTAGTCCAAAGGTCAAGCTTAGAGACACTGATGGGAGGTTATCCAGGTACCATGTGCATTCGACATGATTCAACATGAAGCACACGATGATATCTATAATGGATTCTAGCCAAAATGTTTGTCTTGAATCAATCAAGCCTTTCTTCAGAGATTACAGGAGATAGAAGAGATAGAGCTAAACACTACCATAAATGAACCAACCACACAAATGTTGATGGTCAGATAAGGGACAGGGCATCTGATCTGGTTTCCTCAACAAGTCATAAAAAAGGAACCGTGCCAGAATAAAAGAGACTTGAGGGACTGAAAAACCAGATGTGTGATCCTGGATTGAATACTGGAAAGGACAAATCAGCTCTAGAGGACATTTTGGGATCAGTTAGGAAATAGAAATATGACCTGAGTATTAGGTAATATGAAAATAAACTAAAATTGAAGGTAAAGCTTATTAACAGAATAATGCAGGTTACAGAATGGAGCATATACTATGATATCATTTTGGTTAAAAATATAATACATATACACAGAGGAAAATTAGAAAGGATTTCCTAAGCTATTAACAGAGATGATCTCTGGGGGATAGAAATATGAAATTTAAAAATTTCCCCTAAACATCTCCCCTCCCCTCCACTCTCCTTTCCTTCCCTTCTTCTTTTTTTTTTTTTGACAGAGTCTCACTCTGTCACCCAGGCTGACATGCAGTGCACCATCTCAACTCTGTAGCCTCGATCTCCCTAGGCTCAGGTAATCCTCCCACCTCAGCCTTCTGAGTAGCTAGGACAACAGGCTCATGTCACCATACCTGGCTAATTTTTGTATTTCTGTAGAGATGGACTTTCACCATGTTGCCCAGGCTGGTCTCGAACTCCTAGGCTCAAGCGATCCACCCACCTTAGCCTCCTAAAGTGCTGGGATTACAGGTGTGAGCCACTGCACCCCGCTAAAAGATTATAAAAAGAAACTAATCCTAAACTTTAAAAAAAGCTATTTTGGTGTTTTCAGAAAAAGAGAAAAAGGAAAATAATGACAGATGTTTCAAACACTGGAGAGTACAATGTAAATGAATGAAAAGGCATTTAAATTATAAAAGGCAACCTTAGCTTCTGCATGAAAAAGAACCTCAGTATTTAATTAACTGACTAGTTAAAAATATAACTTAAAATTGTTTGTATAATGTCTAAAATAATAAAGTCCCCATTTAAAAATACAGTAATCAATTTTTAAGAAACTTCAAGGTTAGGGCTGGATGCAGTGGCTCTTGCCTGTAATCCCAGTGCTTTGGGAGGCTGAGGTGGGAGGACTGCTTGAGGCCAGGAGTTTGAGACCAACCTGGGCACCATAGGAAGGCCCTGTCTACAAAAACACAAACAAAAATTAGCTGGGTGTGATGGCACGTCTGTAGTCCTAGCTACTCGGGAGGCTGAGGCGGGAGGATTGCTTGAGCCTGGGAAGTCGAGGCTGCAGTGAGCAGTGATAGTACCACCACTCTAGCCTGGGCAACAGAGCAGAGAACCCTGTCTTTAAAAAAAGAAAAAAAGAAAGAAAGAAATCTCAGGGTTAAGTCTGGTATTTTTACATGAATTTACTTTGAAACTACAAATAGAATAAACAGGAATTTACCATTAAAGTATAAATATAAGTTAAATTGATAAAAACAATACTGAGTAAAACCATAAATTATGAAGCAGCATCACACCAAAAATAAACATGCAAAACAATGTTCTTTTACACCTCTTATTAGCATTTATATTTTATTTTCCTATCTCTGGGGTTTTGACATCTTCTTTGCTACATGTTTGAGAACACGAAGTTTATTTTGTATCCATAGAAAAAGAAAATACAATACTTTAGTGCTAGTCTTGGTATTCTAAAATATATGACTGATGAATGAGTACATGTATGCGTGAATTAAGAATGAATGAATATGCAGGGATACCCAATAGGATTGTTTCTTTTCCAAAGTAGCCAAGGAAGCAGGTTGGCGTGTAAGGTTTCAGTTTGCTTATCAGCTTTCTTTGGCCTTAGCTATTGAACTTGTAAAAATGGAAAAACAAAGTAAAATGAAAGAGTGTCTGGTTTTGCTTTGGCAAGTTCCAGTCTTTTCTTCAAAGCAAGTAAACATGTTTTCAAGAATTCTTTGAATAATTGCGCTTATGTTTTCAATTGTGATGAACTCAGTTGATTCTTTGACTTGGCTTGGCAGAAACCTGATTAGGAAGTATGGCTCACTTCCTGGAGGGTGGCTCAGATGGTCAAAGCTTTTGTTTTTAATGTCTCACTAAACTGGGCAGACTTTTTTTTTTTTTTTCTTTTGCCAAGACAGTAGGAAAGCTCTTATAAGAGATGCCTCTCAGCACAAATCATTGGGAAATAGAACTTACATGAATTATTTTTAGTTTCCTGTATTCAAAGCCCAAGATTCTTATTCAATTTGTTCTTTGGAATTTTATTTATTTATGTATTTTTAATTTCTTTTGAGATAGGGTCTTGCTCTGTTTGCCCAGGCTGGAGTGCAGTGGCTCAATCATGGCTCACTGCAGCCTTGACCTCCTGGGCTCAAGTGATCCTCCTACCTCAGCCTTCCAAGTAGTTGGGACTACAGGGATGTGCTACCACACCCAGCTAATTTTTAAAAAAATTTTTGTAGATACTAGGTCTCACTATGTTATCCAGACTGGTCTTGAACTCCTGGGCTCAAGCTATCCTCCCACCTTGGGCTCCTAAAGCTGAGATTACAGGCATGAACCACCATGCCCAGTCTGTTTGTTTGTTTGTTTATTTATTTATGTAATTTAAAACATTAGTTTTCATCTTTTCCTTACTAAAATCTAAATTGATTTAAATACATTATCGAAAGGGTAGAAAAAGATGTGAGAGATTGGTCAACACTTGGCCAAAATCAAAAGTTCTGTATCAATGTTGAGTTTGTTTAGACTGAGGGGATATTTTATTGTTAGTTTATGCTATCTCTCTTTCTCTCTCAGTTATCTGTCTGTTTCTCTCAAATTTATTAATCAAAGACTGCAAAAGACTTTTTTTTTTTTTTTGAGACGGAGTCTTGCTCTGTCGCCCAGGCTGGACTGCAGTGGCATGAACTCAGCTCACTGCAACCTCTGCCTCTTGGTCTCAAGGGATTCTCCTGCCTCAGCTCCTGGGTAGCTGCGACTACAGGTGCATGCCACCACACCAGGCTAATTTTTGTATTTTTGGTAGAGACGAGGTTTCATTATGTTGGCCAGGCTGGTGCAAAAGACTTCTTATTAACGTTAACAATGGGTTTATATGGGGAAGGAATTAGACCAAGAACATAAATAATGCACCTGTTTCATCAGTGTGACTAAGACACAGATGACAATCACACAAGCAGGGAGATGCAGAGCATTTTTTGAATTATGATTTGTTTTATTAGAACCTGCTAAGTATTATGTTACCACTGTCTGGGTAGTAATGGTAGGTACTGAAGATACTGTGACCAAAAGCCTAAACCCCATCCTCAAATTTGACAAGGGAGACAGAGAAAGAAGCAGCTTATGACCCAGGATAACGCATATGCTTGGGGCAAGAACCCTGGTACTTATTTATTCATCTTCACTTCTGCTGTAACATTTAAAGGTGCAAATCAAATTTCTCTCTATTTCAAGTTGCTCTAAAATCCTACAGTTTTGTTTTGTTTATTTCTGCTGTTTCTAATTTGAAACCAGAAATATCATTTCATGAAAAACAAGATGATGAGAACTTGAGAGCTGTTTTCTCTCTAGGAGAAACAGATGCTTTTCAAGCAATAGTCAAAATGAATTCAATATTATTTCCACAGATGGAATTTTGCATTTGAACTTCCTTTGGGAACAGGTTCTACTGTAATAGGACCTGGCTTTCAGATAAAGAGTAAATGGCAGATAAATTCATGAAAGTGCTTTCTATGCAACTGGCACCTGGAACCAATCTGAGTCTCCTCTTTTAGGATAGAGAGTATTATATTTCTGGATTTTAAAATACTAAACTTTTATAGAGCACGTGGAAGAGAAATAATTTTTTCGATGTTAGTTCAAAGAATTACATTTGGATTTTCCGCAGGAGTCAGATGGTGAAAAGGAGAGATGTTCTTGCTGAGTTTATTTATGCTGTGCTTCGAAGTAAGACAAGCAGCAAATCAGCAGAGACAAGGCAGGTACTAAGATAGGAAAGTCTAATACTCACCAGGATTGAGGATTGGACAAGTGCATCCTCTGTCCGTCCATGATTCTGGATATAATGTTCGCTTTCCTCGGAAAATCTTCAGTTTGGTAGATTTTAAGACCTTTTTAATCTTCACATTGACCTCAACATGAGTACCTTTATCATGAGCTGATAAAATCTTTATTTTTAGCACTGTTAACAACACAGAAGTCAAAACACATAGAATTTCATATTATCATTTGAAGTTTGAACAACACATAAGTATGCATTTCAGAATCTAATGGAAAGGTGAATTGATGATGAAGATGTGAAAATTTGCTTTAAAAATCATTAGGCATTAACTTGGGTGGAGTTAGAGGCCATTATTCTAAGGAAAGTAACTCAGGAATGGAAAACCAAACCTCATTATGTTCTCACTTATAAGTGGGAGCTAAGTCCTAAGAATGATATAACACTTAGTATGGGAACTTGGGGAAGGGTGAGAGGAGGTGAGGGTTAAAAGACTACATATTGGGTATAGTGTACACTGCTTGGGTGATGGGTGTACTAAAATCTCAGAAATCACCACTAAAGAACTTATCCATGTAACCAAAAACCACCTGTTCCCCCAAAACTATTGAAATAAAATAAAATAAAAACACTAAATTAAAAAAAAGTCATAGGCTCATTCAGTTTTGCACTGGCTTTATCTCATTTCTCTACATTAACTATATTCTTATTTGTTAGGCAATTTCAAATGTGACTCCCTGCAATATCATTATCCTAAGAGAATAGCAACCATTTTGCCTATTGCAATGATAATCTTAAATACATTCAGCTACCACATCTAAACAGAGAGAAGAAACATAGGAAGTAGAATTATCCTGGCTTTTATTTAGGTTCTGACTATATTATTATTTTGTGGCTGATTGTGTTTAATATTATGATAGAGAGCAAAATGCTACTGCTAGAATATATTTTCCATATTCTAAAGAGATTAAATGATAAGATTCACTACTTAATATTCTTCTCCTGCCATAAAATGCAAGCTGACTGGAGTTAGGGAAGCTGTCCCTTCATGGGTGTCCAACCTCTTGACTTCCCTGGACCACACTGGACCACACATAAAGTACACTAACACTAATGATAGCTGATGAACTAAAAAAAGTCTGTGCATAATTTTTGTGATATCCGCCACTCCAGATAAGCCAAAAAGTCCTCACATTCAAAGGGCTGGACACCCATGCATGATGATGGAGCTCCAGTATTCTGTATGACTCATGATTCTATTATGCCCTCCCGTTGATGAAATTGATGTGGCTGGGGATTAAGTAATGGAATAAGTTGGGGTCAGAAAGAAAGTAAAGCTAAGGATCACTGAGCTACTCAGGAACACTAGGAAACATAGGGAAGTTCTTTTTTTTTTTGAGATGGGGTCTCACTCTGTCATCCAGGCTGGAGTACAATGGCGCTATCTCGGCTCAGTGCAACCTCTGCCTCCGAGGTTCAAGCAATTCTTCCTGCCTCAGCTTCCTGAGTAGTGGGATTACAGGCCACCACGCCTGGCTAATTTTCATATATATGTGTGTGTGTGTGTGTGTGTATATGTATATATATATATATATATTTTTTTTTTCCCCCCACAGGGAAGTTCTTATCAGCTTATCCACATCTCCATGGAAGAGTGTGTGTAATGAGAGCACCCTATCTTGGCTGGTCTCATACTCTGAGAATACAGCTGTCAGACAGCTATGTTTATGGAGTCATCACATTTTAGACTTCTAAGGGGTCTTAAAAGCTCACATACTTTATATATGAGGAAGCAAGTTTTAAGAAATTAAGGCCAGGTGCAGTGGCTCATGCCTGTAATCCCAGCACTTTGGGAGGCTGAGGTGGGTGGATCACCTGAGGTCAGGTGTTTGAGACCAGCCTGGCCAACATACAATGAAATCCCATCTCTACTAAAAAATACAAAAAATTTAGCTGGGCATGGTGGTGCATGTTTGTAGCCCCAGCTACTTGGGAAGCTGAGCCAGGAGAAATGCTTGAAACCGGAAGGCAGAGGTTGCAGTGAGTCCAGATCACGCCACTGCACTCCAGTCTGGGTGACAGAGCAAAACTCCATCTCTCAAAAATAAATAAATAAATAAATAAATAAAACAAATAAATAAAATGAACTGTTCAAGTTCGCATAACTGGTTGGCTAGAGGTAGAGTTTGGACTAGAACCCCGATGAGATAAATACATGAAGGACAGGGAGCATAGTGCCCAGCGTGTAGCTAATGCTCAGTAAATGTTCACTATTATTATTCCACTAGACTTGCAAGCTCAAAGAGAGCAGGGACCTTGTCTGTCACTTCTGTTGCTCAATAGGTATTTGCTAAAGGAATAAGCAAGTAAGTCAAGTGTTTTTTTTTTCTATTAAGCCAGGGAATGGGGAGGAGGAAACCAATTTTTTCCAAGACTGTAGCAGTATTGCACTTAATAAGACCAAGATGTTTCATTACATTATTAAGAACGTTCAAATTCTTAAGTAGAAAATTAATGCAGTTGTATTAAAAGATTGGTTATTTGTAAATTCAGAGAGCTACAAAGTTGATGTGATAAGGAGAGCCAGTTGATATTGTCACTGAATGAGCTGACTTTGAACTAAATTATCATATTTGCTCTTAATAGTCAATGCCATTCCCTCTAAACTGCCTTTCCTTTATTGAGCGCTGTACATTTCAAAAGTTTTCTTCTATTAGTTAGCCAAGTTGGAAAGTAGAGAGGGAAGTGTGCATGTAATTTTAGATAAGATTCATGAGGTTTTTTTTTTTTTAACCAGTTATTTACTTTTTTAAATCTTGTATGAGATTAGAGACAATGTTATCGAGAACCTAAATACTTGGTTTCATAAATCATGACTTAAAATTTTCTCCTCATTGTAGTGTATATTTCAGGCCATATATATTATAGATCAATAAAAAAATCTCAGGCTGGGTGTGGTGGCTCACACCTGTCATTCCAGCACTTTGGGAGTCCAAGGCGGGCAGATCATTTGGTGTCAGGAGTCCAAAACCAGCCTGGCCAACATGGTGGAACCCCATCTCTGCTAAAAATACAAAAATTAGGCCGGGTGCGGTGGCTCACGCCTGTAATCCCAGCACTTTGGGAGGCTGAGGTGGGCAGATCACGAGGTCAGGAGTTCAAGACCAGCCTGACTGACATGGTGAAACCTCGTCTCTACTAAAAATACAAAAATTAGCTGGGCATGGTGGCACATGCCTGTAGTCCCAGCTACTTGGGAGGCTGAGGCAGGAGAATTGCTTGAACCCAGGAGGCGGAGGTTGCAATGAGCCTAGATTGTGCCACTGCACTCCAGCCTGGGCAACAAAGCAAGATTCTGTCTAAAAAAAAAAAGTCTCAGACACTAGGCAAGAATGTGTTAGCAAGATATGATATCTTAATATATTTAATAGTAAATATAAAGCCATTTGAATATAGTAACAGTCTTTACTTAGGCAGTGCCATTTCTCTTTTTGTACAGGATGTATTTTCCTGTTATTTGAAAGAAAGGGGTGTCTAGAGTATACAGAGAGGGTAGGGAAGAGACCCAGGTGGACAGCTAGTCTCAGTGCCTCACAAATAGACATCATCTCCCTCCCTCTACCATTTACCGAGCATTGAATATGTGCTAGGTAATGTGCTGCATGCTTTTCAAACATCTTATTCCACAAGGAAGGTGGCATGATCCCTATTTTACAGATGAGGAAACAAGTTTGGAGAGGTTAAGTCTCCCACCCAATAAGCCAGAAATGAAACTCACATAGGTCTGAGTCCAAAGCCTGTGCTCTCAACCATAGTGAAACGCTGCCTTAAACTGATTTCTACTCAGTGTTACTGCATGACAAATGAACACAAGAGTCATTGAAGTGGCTAGAAACATCCCTTTTAGATGAATAAGGCAAGAAGGACCCACGAGAAAGGATTTCATATCATGATTTCTTCTTTCTGCTCTCTGCCTCTTTTTCTTATGGTATAGTAACCCTACCTTTGCTCTACAAGCATCCTGTCCTCCCTGGGACATCCATCACCATCTACATCAGGAAAATCTAGCTCAAGACCAGAACACTGTGTTTAGTGTTATTATGTAAGACTAATGCTTTGTGCTTTCATTTATACACAGTGTCATCAGTCAGGCCTCCCATTTTCTAAAAAATTCTCTGAACTTAGTGTGAATAGGTTCTCAGAAGCATTCAAGGATTTCAGACTCACCATATGAATATTTCATTCCACAGAATGCCTTGGCGTTTCCTAATATCTGTTCCTTACATTCACATTTACCTACAGAAAGTAAACAAAAAATGGTGTTAGTTATTAGAAAAACAAAGAAAGAAAAAACAAGAGATCAGCAAGTGCATCCAGATAACACATCCCTTAAGCCTAGAGTGCTGTGTACAACATAATCTGTAAGTACCAAGAAACCCTGAAAGTCATTCCAAAGAAGTAGAGTCTCTTTCTAAATTAAATTAGTTATCTTCCAATAAAGTATTCACCCAAGAGAAATACAGAAGGTAGAAACAATGATATATTTCAATGCTTGTAATTGGTGTTGTGATAAATACAGTCTAGTATTAATATTCCGTGCTAATAGAAAGGAACTACTGAATGGAAAACAGTTGTTTTTCTGCAGTTAATGTTCACTACAACAAAAGTGAAATTAAATAAACTGGGCAGTCCCTTGAAGGTAATATTGTCCAATTTTTTTGTTGTTATCCATTTTAAAAGTATTTATTGAGCACCTTTGGTATGCAAGGCATGGTGCTTCGCACTGCAGCACCATAAAGATAAGCAAGATACAATTCTTGCCTTAAGGCTTGCAATTCAGTAAGGTGAAGAAACCAAGTGTATGAAAAGTGATAAAGTGATAAGTGGTCTGGGAGAGGTACAATCTGCTTGGGTGGGAGAGTCACATATGTTTGGGAAGATGGGAAAAAGCTTCTTGGATCAAGAAGGATTTAAAAGGGACTTTGAAGAATAAGTTGAGTATTTTCTCCCAATAGTCTAAATTATATATTGCCACTATTACATGTGAGAGCCTTGCCAGGCCATGTGGAAGACTTTCAAAATGGCTTTGTGCATAATTTATTTAATATATGTATGTATGTATATATTTATCTATCGAGAAGGAGTCTCGTTCTCTTGCCCAGGCTGGAGTGCAGTGGCTTGATCTCAGCTCATTGCAACCTCTGTCTCCTGGGTTCAAGCAATTCTCCTGCCTCAGCCTCCTGAGTAGCTGGGACTACAGGCACACACCACCACGCCTGGCTAATTTGTATATTTTTAGTAGAGACAGGGTTTCACCATATTGGTCAGGCTGGTCTCGAACTCCTGACCTCAGGCGATCCACTTGCTTTGGCCTCCCAAAGTTCTGGGATTACAAGTGTGAGCCACTTGCATCCAGCCTGTACATAGTTTATATGTAGCAGGGGACCCCAAATTCCTGGCCGCGGACTGGTACTGGCTTGTGGCCTGTTAGGAACTGGGTCGCACAGCAGGAGGTGAGCAGCCAGAGAGTGAGCCAATTTTTATTTGTATTTACAGCCACTTCCCATCACTCACATTACCGCCTGAGCTCTGCCTCCTGTTAGATCGGCAGCAGCATTAGATGCTCATAAAAGTGCCCATCCTATTGTGAACTGTGCGTGTGAGGGCTCTAGGTTGTGCTCTGTTTATGAGAATCTAATGCCTGATGGTCTGAGGTGGAACAGCTTCAACCTGAAACCATCCCCTGCCCCTGCCATCCATGGAAAAACTGTCTTCCACGAAACAGCTCCCTGGTGCCCAAAAGGTTGGGGATCACAGATATGTAGCATTCTCATACTCATTTATATATTCGTTTCCTCTCTAGACTGTGTCCCTTCAAGGCAATGGTTATATCTTACCGACTTTACATTTCCGGAGCCTAGTATGGGTAGGGTTTTCACTCTTACTGATTTAACAATTAGATATACTTTTCCCCCTTTCCTCTCCCCTCCTGCCCTCATGTACTGTATTTCATAAGCACTGAGTGGTCAGGACAGCAGCTAGTGCTTACTGAGGAGCACTTGCTGTATACCAGGCTGTTTTAAGCATTTTACATTTATTTACTCATTTAAGATTCTCATAGGTAGAAATTTGGTAGGAATATAGAGATAAAAGAGTGAGAAGCCAGGTGTGGTGACTAATTCTTGTGATCCCCGCACTTTGGGAGGTCGGAATGGGTGGACTGCTTGAGTCCAGGAGTCTAAGACCAGACTAGGTAACATAGTAAGGCCTTGTCTCTATAATAAAGATTAAAAATTGTCGAGCACGCAGGCGCAGTGGTCGGGTGCGGGGAGCGGCAGGGGGCAGGCTGTGACTCTGGAATCTGTGAACCCCAGCCCGCACTGCTTCCAAGCCCGCCGCCATGGCCGCCTACAAACTGGTGCTGATCCAGCACGGTGAGAGCGCATGGAACCTGGAGATCCACTTCAGCAGCTGTTACGACTCCCATCTGAGCCCAGCGGGCCACCAGGAGGTGAAGTGCGGCGGGCAGGCGCTGAGAGATGCTGGTTATGAGTTTGACATCTGCTTCACCTCAGTGCAGAAGGGAGCGACCCGGACCCTCTGGACAGTGCTAGATGTCATTGATCAGATGTGGCCCGCCTGTAATGAGGACTTGGCGCCTCAGTGAGCGGCACTATGGTGATCTGACCAATCTCAGTAAAGCAGAAACTGCTGCAAAGCATGGTGAGGCCCAGGTGAAGATCTGCAGGCGCTCCTATGATGTTCCACCACCTCTGTTGGAGCCCGACCATCCTTTCTACAGCAACATCAGTAAGGATCGCAGGTGTGTAGACCTCACAGAAGATCAGTTATCCTCCTGTGAGAGTCTGATGGACACTATTGCCAGAGCTCTGCCCTTTTGGAATAAAGAAATAGTTCCCCAGATCAAGGAAGGGAAACAGGTACTGATTGCAGCCCATGGCAACAGCCTCTCGGGCATTATCAAGCATCTGGAGGGTCTCTCTGAAGAGGCTATCATGGAGCTGAACCTACTGACTGGTATTTCCATTGTCTATGAATTGGACAAGAGCTCAAAGCCCATCAGGAGCATGCAGTTCCTGGGGGATGAAGGGACTCTGCATAAAGCCATAGAAGCTGTGGTTGCTCAGGGCAAGGCCAAGAAGTGAAGGCCGGCGGGCAGACTACTGTCCCCAGGAGCACCTTCCTTGCCTGGCGTGTCCCTCTGCCCCTCCCTCCTGCACACACCGCACTGATCACATGTGTAGGCATCTTGAGCTGTAGCTGCAGATGGGGACCAGTGGCTCCCATTTTCATTTTAGCCATTTTTGTCTCCTGCACCCACTCCCTTTGTACATTCTAGTCAGAATAGCACTTCTAGGGCATGGGTTCTCAGTCCAAGCTGTGGAAAAGCTCCCCTAGTCCAAGAGAGTTTAAAAGCAGTGACTTGGGATTTTGTGAGTGCTTTGTTTACTAAGAACTTGTGGAGAGGAAGCGGGCTAAGCTATGACCAATGAGGAGAAGCAAGAGAGCCTGTCTGTCCCCAAGAGCCAGTCCTCTGCTCTTCTGTAGTCAGGCCACTGCCTGGGGGCTCTAGTCATTCCAGTGAAAGATGAATGTAACCTGCATTGTGATGTGACAGCTGTTTCCTCCCTGACCCCAGAGGAGGTGGCTCTAGAAGGTTGGGATCAATCCTGAATTTGGTTTAGGTGTTCCATTTACTTTTATATAAAAAAAAGAAGTATCGTATATGTAAATAATACAAAACAGTAACCCTTCTGGGGTCTCTTGTGGCAGTTGAAATAGTCCCACATGTGATCAGCAGAAAATAAGCCATTCCTCACACCAACATGGGATAAGCCTCTTGGCCTCAGAGGAGTAGGAGTGCTTCCTGCTGTGTGTTTTAGAATCCCTCTGCTGCCTTGTTTCATGGCAGTGAAATGCCTCTTGGTCCTGTCCAAGTGTGTCTTTCACTGACTGATTTCTGAATCATGTCCTAAGTTGCTTGGCCCTGCCACATGGGTCCAGTGTTCATTTGAGCATAACTGTACTAAATCCTTTCTCCAGATGAGTATAATAAAGGAGTTATGTGCAATTAAAAAAAATTAGCCTGGTGTGGTAGTATGCGCCTGTAGTCCCAGCTACTCGTGGAGGGGAGCATTGGTGGCACTGAGGAGGGAGGATCGCTTGAGCCCAGGAGGTCAAGGCTCAGTAAGCCACAATGGCGCCACTGCACTCCAGCCTGGGCAATAAAGTGAGACTCTGCCAAAAAAAAGAAAGAAAGAAAGAAAAGAAATTGTAGTAACCTAAGTGAATAGCCTATGGCCTTTGATAATTCCACAAAGCAGAAGAGTACAGTAACTACTGTGCAATAAAACCTAATGGAACTCCAAATGGCATATACTGTTCCTCAATACAATGCTCTTCTCTTTAACCCTTCAGCCTAGAAGAGCATACATAGGTCTATTGTTTGATGACCTTTCTTTGGCTGCTTTCCAACGCTTCTTTTTCATATACTTAGAGCTCAAACATTAATATTTGTTGATCAGGCTTCAGCCCAGATGTGTTTTCTTAAAATAAATCTGGAAGGGAAGAAAAGCTTGTTTAGTTATACTAGGTTATTAGGACATTTAAAAAAAATGAGCATTGTTTACAGTTCTGTGGTACTAGTTAAGGCCAGTTTTGCTATTCAGGAAGTGAAATTTTACATCTGGTGTAAGAAGTGGTAGAAATTATGGGTGTTTTGTTGGTAAAGTATATTATACTCCTGGTTGAAAACTGTTTTTATGGAAACTTATGGGAGGTAATATAGGTAGGTAGATTTTTTTTTTTTTTCAGTGCTTAGAACACTTTTGTTAAAAAAAGGTGCCCAGAAGCACCATTCTATACTCAATGCAGGAAACTGAATAAAGTCCTCCTCAATCTGGCACTCATCCAGATGAATTTCAGAGACTCTCTGGGGACATTACAGACCTAACAGCTGCTGTGGACATGAGAGTCTGGAGTCATTCTGCTGCCAGCACTTTATGTGCTTGGCTGGAATGCTGCCAACTCTCTAATAACACACATGATGGGCTTAGTGAATGTCCTATAGTCCTAAAAACCGGATTATTACAGATTTGGTTTAGCAAACTTGGAGAATTATAAAAAGTCATTGTGTGGTTAGAAAAATAGAAGAGCACTTTTAAAAGTGGCTATTAAAGTTAAAATCATAAAATTCCAGACTATGTAGCATTAAAGCAAAAAAAGTTCATAGTAAAGACTTGTTTTATTTTTCAAATGCTGAAAAGATAAATATGATAACTTCATGTTGCCTCATCTTTCCCACCTTCTTTCCTGTTGTGATTGGATGTGAAGCCAGTAGGAAAATTATCATATGATTATGTTAAGTGAAAAAACCATGATACAGATGGGCAAATAACCTTGTTTCTCAGATTTCGGTTCTTGATTCTTGAGGGGTCCATATGTTCTCTATGAGAAGGTTTTAAAACTGTGATTTCTCTCTGATCTAAAACATGGATTGATGGGTGGATAGAATTTAGGTGGTGGATATGTGAGTGTGCAACTTCTAAAACTTCTCTGGATGTCTGAAAATTTTCATAATAAAATGTCGGGAAAATTATCACAGACATTCTCAATCAACACAACTTTGTGAATTCATACTTTAGCACATCCTGAGCTCCAAGCATATAGCAATATTAGATAAAGGATGGAAAAAAGACATAGCCTACATCAAAAACTAGATATGTATCTCTGTGGACTAGAAATGAATGTTTTTAGTTTGTTGATACTTCTTGAATTAAAAAATTTTTTAAAAAGAAAAGAAATAAATGAATATGCATTCAGGGGATGGGGCCTGAAATAATAGGTCTGTGGGATCTGCTTTCAGCATCAGGCAGCAGTGGTCAGGAGTTCAGATACAAAGGAGTTAATATGACAAAAAAGAGATCACAGCCAGACCCCCCCCCCCCCCCTTTTTTTTGACGGAGTCTGGCTCTGTAGTCCAGGCTGGAGTGCAGTGGCCGGATCTCTGCTCACTGCAAGCTCCGCCTCCCGGGTTCACGCCATTCTCCTGCCTCAGCCTCCCAGTAGCTGGGGCTACAGGCGCCCGCCACCGCGCCCGCCTAATTTTTTGTGTTTTTAGTAGAGACGGGGTTTCACCGTGTTAGCCAGGATGGTCTCCATCTCCTGACCTCATGATCCACCCGCCTTGGCCTCCCAAAGTGCTGGGATTATAGGTGTGAGCCACCGTGTCCGGCCAGACTCACTTTTTAAATCTTTTTTTTTTTTGAGACAGAGTCTCGCTCTGCCGCACAGGCTGGAGTGCAATGGCCGGATCTCAGCTCACTGCAAGCCCCGCCTCCCGGGTTTAGGCCATTCTCCTGCCTCAGCCTCCCAAGTAGCTGGGACTACAGGCGCCCGCCACGTCGCCCGGCTACAGACTCACTTTTTAAAGACAGAGATTGGGTAAGGCTCTCCTTGCTAATGAAAGGAGGCTGGGAAAAAACAAGAAACCAACCACATACACAAAACCCCAAACTATTATTCATGGCCATTTGATGAAATTCTTAAAAAGGGCTCTGCATTTCATCCAGCATCTAGTCCTGCAAATTATGTAGCTAGTCCTTAAGTCACCTAGAAAGGAATCCAAGTTGCCCTCCTGGTTTTCAAAGAATAGATATAATACAATGAAATTAGATTAGAGATCATCAGTAAAAAAAATATTGTTTTTTGCTTTTTTTTTGTTTTTGAGATGGAGTCTCCCTTGTCACTCAGGCTGGAGTGCAATAGCCTGATCTCAGTTTACTGTAACCTCTGCCTTCCAGGTTTAAGTGATTCTCCTGCCTTAGCCTCCCAAGTAGTTGGAATTACAGGCACGCACCACCACACCCAGATAATTTTTTTGTATTTTTTAGTAGAGATGGGGTTTTGTCATGTTGGCCAGGCTGGTCTTCAACTCTTGACCTCAGATGATCCACCCACTTCAGCCTCCCAAAGTGCTGGGATTGCAGGTGTGAGCCACCGTGCCCAGCCCCGGGCAAAAAAAAGTATTCAAAAAACTCTAATGTTTGAACAAGTAAATATCCTAGACAACTCAATGGATTAAAGAGAAATTCTTAATGGTAATTAGAAAAACATTTAGAACTTGAATGATAATGAAGATACTACATATAAAGGCCAATAGGATCCAGATAAAGAGATCTTATAAGGAAATGTGTAATCTTAAGAGAACTTGTTAAAAATAAGAAAGACTAAAAGTAAACGGGTTAATAATCACTGGACTCACAAAGGTAGAAAAGGAATAAAAAAGCAAACTTAAAGAAAACATAAAAAAAGAAATAATAAAGATAAGAGTAGAATTAGGGAAATAAAGAAAAATTAAATAGATTGGATCAAGTTAACCAAAAGTTAATCTTTGAGAAAAGCAAATTAAGATCAGTATAAGACAAGAAGAAAAAGACACAGATAAGCTTAGGGACGAAAAGAAGATTAAGGACAGATTGAGTAAAGGTTTAATAAATTATGAGTGAATACCATGTATAACTCTATGCCAATACAATTTTTTTAAATTAAAATAATTGGTGGCTGGGCGAGGTGGCTCATGCCTGTAATCCCAGCACTTTGTGAGAGTGAAGCGGGTGGATCACAAAGTCAGGAGATCGAGACCATCTTGGCTAACACTGTGAAACCCCATCTCTACTAAAAGTACAAAAAAATTAGCTGGACGTGGTGGCATGTGCCTGTAGTCCCAGCTACTTGGGAGGCTGAGAATTGCTTGAACCCGGGAGGTAGAGGTTGCAGTTAGCCAAGATTGCGCCACTGCACTCCAGCCTGGGTGACAGAGCGAGACTCCATCTCAAAAAAAAAAAAAAAAAGAATTGGCAATTTTCTAGAAAACTTTGATTACCAACACCAAATCATAAATAAAACAAATTAATAACCATGACAGATGTCAAATCAGTAATACTTTCGGCTACTCATAGACATTGTGTCTCGATGGCTTTATAGATAAATTCTAACAAAAATTCAAGTAACAGATGATTCTATTCTTATATAAATAATTGCAGAGAGTAGAAAAAAAAAACATAGTGGGTAAGGGGACCTCCTAACTTACTCAAATACACAATGCAATACATTAAATTATAGGCCAATATCAATTATAAACATCAATATGAAAATCCTAAGCAAGCAAATAAACAAATAAAAGACAAAAACCCTAGCAGATCAAATTCAGCAATGTATGAATAAAAATACATCACAGCAAATAAAACTTATCCTAGGACTAAAATAATAGCTTGATAATAATTGCCATTCTGACAAATAACAGATGCTGGCAATGCTGTGGAGAAATAGGAATGCTTTTACACTGTTTGCAGAAGTGTAAATTAGTTCAGCCATTGTGGAAGACAGTGTGGTGATTCCTCAAGGATCTAGAACCAGAAATACCATTTGGCCTGGCAATCCCATTACTGGGTTCATATCCAAAGGATTATAAATCATTCTACTATAAAGACACATGCACGTGTATGTTTATTGCAGCACTATTTACAATAGCAAAGACTTGGAGCCAACCCAAATGCCCATCAAAGATAGACTGGATAAAGAAAATGTGACACATATACACAATGGAATACTATGCAGCCATAAAAAAGGATGAGTTCATGTCCTTTGCAGGGACATGGATGAAGCTGGAAGCCATCATTCTCAGTAAACTAACACAGGAACAGAAAACCAAACACCATATGTTCTCACTCATAAGTGGGAGTTGAACAATGAGAACACATGGACACAGGTAGGGGAACAACACACACTGGGGCCTATCAGGGGTGTGGGGGATGAGGGGAGGAAGAGCATTAGGACAAATACCTAATGCATGCAGGGCTTAAAACCTAGATGAGGGGTTGATAGGTGCAGCAAACCACTATGACACATGTATACCTATGTAACAAACCTGCACACTCTGCACATGTATTCCAGAAGTTAAAAAAAATAGAATAGTTTGATAGCAGAAAAAAATTATTTTCAAATACCACATTGATAGATTACAGGAGAAAAACCATCTGATTTTCTCAAAAGATGCAGATAAGGCATTCAGCTAAACACAAAACTCATTAATAATAAGATTAGAAATAGAAAAGAATAACATTTACTGGATAAAGGCTACCTACCAAAAATCAATATCAAGTTTTATAGTGGTGAAAATTTCAAACTATTTCCATGAAATTTGGGAAAACATTGTACTGGAGTCAAAAAAAATGAGGCATGAGAACTACACAAGTAAGACAAAACTGTCCTTATTTGTCAATAACATAATGGCCTACATTAGAAAATCCAAGATAATCCATACATACTGGAATCAGTAAACAAGTTCAGCAAAGTCGCTGGATACAAGCTCAAAACACACACACACACACACACACACACACACACAAAGAGTACTCCTTTATATCATTTAAAAAATTCAGGTAAAGAACACTTTCCCAATAGCAATAAAATCTAAAGGTATCTAGGAGTAAATTTAATCAAAGACAGGTCAAACCATTTTGGAGAAAAGTGACAAATGCTATTGAAAGGCCTTAAAGAGGACCTTAATATATAGAAAGGTATCTTCATGTCTGGGACTACTCGATATTACAAAGCTATCATTTTTTTCAAAATGATCTATAAAGTCAGTGCAATTGCAATAAAAATCCCAAAAGAGCCTTTTGTGGGATTTAATAAACTTAATCTAAAATTCACACAAAAGGCAAAGAACTGATAGCTAAGGTAATTTTAAGAAAGAACAATGTAATGAAGGGACTTGCCATATCAGATATCAGGACTCATTATAAAACTGTAATAATATATTGTGGTATTGGCTCATGAAACATGATAGAAAGACAAGATACAGATCCATTCATACATAGAAACTTGATATACGATAAGGTAGCATTACAAATAATGGCCTCAGCCGCTCATTCCCATGACCACATCTTAGACATCGCCATTATCAATAACTGCTACTCTTCCAATCTCAATTTCAAGCATCCCATTCTTTGACCTCTACATCCTATCCTAGCTTGCTTCCAACTTCAACAATCCTTTGAAACCCTATAATCCTTGATCCTACCTCATTTCACCCTCATATCCCTATTTATCCAGTTTAAATTCCATGAGCAGTTATTGCCCTCTTGCTTCATTCTCGCTTGGAAAAACCTCAACCCAGCTTAAAGTCATCTCTTTGTGTATGCCTACATCCACAATGCTGAATGTGACTAGGGAAAACACACAACCATGCTGACTGGCGTTACTCTAAATGCCACACCTCTGCTTGAAATGCTCCAATGGCTTCCATCTTACTCCAGGTGAAAACCAAGGTCCTCACAGTGGCCTCTCTGCAGCCTCCTTACATTTCCTCTTCCACGTGTCTTCCCAGCTTACTCTGCTCCAGCCACACTGGCCTTCTTGCTGTTTCCTGAGCTCCTCCTCAGGGCTTTAAAGACTTGCTATATCTTCTGCCTAAACTCCCTTTCCTCTGCCACCTGTATAGCTATCCTTCTTACCTCCTTCAGAGTTTTTTTCCCCCTCAAATGTCACTTTCATAGGGCTTACCCTGATCACCTTATTTAAAAGTGTGTTCCTCTAAAATATATCTTATCCCCTGTCCCTGCATTATTTTTCTATTATACTAAACATTTATTATACTAAATATTTTATTTGTTTATTAGCTGTTTTCCTTCACTAGAAGGTAGGAGACACAGAGGCAGGGATTTAATGTTTTGTTCACTTTACTTACAGTGCTGCCTCACGACACAGGTACTTAAGAAGTATCTGTTGGAGGAATGAATAAATTTATAAAGAACTACTACAAATTAGTAAGAAAATTACGATAGGAAATTCACGGAAAAGGAGACCTGAATGGCCAAGAATAAAGACAGGTACTTCTATAACCATTTAAACTGTGAACATTTAAAACTGTGAAAACCATTCTTAGCGCAGTAGCCTGCAAGTTATAGAAAAACAGGTGGCTGACTTGGCCTGAGGGCTGTGGTTTGCCAGCCCCGGCCTGGTGACACACCTTCTCAGGTGCAAAAAGTCACATACAAGAGAACATTCAGGGCAGTGTTATTTATAATGGTGGAAAATTAGAAATTGGAGATATCCTAAATGGCAAACAAATGAGAGAATAAAAATGGTATACTCATATAACCGCTTTTATATGAATTTTTTTTGACATGGATAAACCTCAAAACACTACATAATCAGGTAAAAAATGTTTCGCTTATTTGCATTTCAGAGATGTGCTCTTGCTATGCTGCCCTGGAGTTCTGCGGCTATTTACAGGTGCTATTATGGTGCATTACAGCCTCAGACTTCTGGGCTCAAGTGATCCTCCTGCTTTAGCTTCCTGAGTAGCTGCTACTACAGGCGCACACCACCAAGCATGGCTACCTAAAAACATTTTGAAAGAGTAGATAAGATATCATGATGTGCATGGAATTCTGAAATACTCAATATATATATATAAGTAATAAAATAGTAAAAACATGAGAGCGGATGATCAACACCAACTTCACCATTGTGGTTATTCTGTGGACAAAGGGAGGCAACTGGGCTTGTGTCTGGGTACATGAGGTACTTCAAAAGCATCTGTAACATTTTATAACTTAAATGAGAATATGAAACAATTATGGCAAAGTGTGTGATTTGCTAACCCTTTGAAGGTGTGTGTATGGGTGCTCATCGCATAACATTTTTGCTATTTGTAATGATTCATAATAAAATATATTTAACTTGCTGTGAGTTTAATTTGGAGCATTTGGTGAGCACTTTATATCCAAGTGTTGAGCAAGATTTCATGCCCACATTTGAGTTCGTGTTAAGGAACAAGTTAGCACTAAATACAATAACTTGCTTTTCTACAAGAAAAGAATAGGGGCAAGATGAACACAGAAACTGAGAATTCATACCACTATCACGGCACGCCCTTTAAAAGAAGAAACAGAACAATATCATAGGGAAATTGAGTCAGAAGAAATAGGAGCCCATATTGAGTAAACTCAAAGAGCTTTATTTATGTACTGAGCAGTGTTTTGGCTTTGGTACACATCATTTTTCATATTCAGTTAATGTCATTAATTTGAATTTTTGGCTTCATTATTTGGCTTATATTTAGTTTGTAAAATTACTTTTGCTTTCTAATTGTAAAACTATAAATATAAGGAGTTCACATCTGGCTTTTGCTTTGTACCTATTAAGTTAAGCTAGGTTTATAAGAATATTTTTCCTTTCAATGGATCTGTACATTTCCAAACCTAATGTATTCAGTAGGCACTTTTTTTTTCTTTTTTGAGACAAGGTCTTGCTCTGTCACCCAGGCTGCAGTGCAGTGGCGTGATCACAGCTCACTGCAGCCTTGACCGCTCAAGTGATCCTCCCACCTTAGCCTCTCAAGTAGCTGGGACTACAGGTGTGTGCCACCACACTGGGCTTTTTTATTTTTGTAGAGATAACCCTTGCTATGTTCCCCAGGATGGTCTTGAACTCTCAGGCTTAAGCAATCCTTCTGCCTTGGCCTCCCAAAATGCTGGGATTATACTCACCCCACTCAGTAGGCTCTTCACTGTGTTTTAGAGTGAGAAAAACATACCAAAGTATTAACAGTGGAATAATGAAATTTTCGGTGACTTTTTTTTTTTTTTACTATGATGTTTTGCATTTTCCAAATTTTCTATACCAACTACATATATCACTCTTATCATCAGAAAACAAACAAAAATGTGTTAAAATACCCCTTAGCTATATTTCACAGTTTCACACTTATGGGGGTCACTATTTTATTATACCATTAAACCCCAGAACTAAAGAGTTCCCCTCATAGGCTCCAAAAGCTGGACCCTGGTTTGTCACATATCACTGTTACACAAGACCAGACCTGAAAATATGATGCCTGGTTACATCCATCTCACCTGAGTGTAGAAGTGCAGAAAATCCCTGTGCATCCTCCCACTCCCAGGCTGATTCGCTCTTATTGTGCACGGGACGGAAGTCAGGAACTTCGTAATACCAGTCTATGTCTGTGTTGCTAACAAAATAGAAAATGATAAAGAACATATTGAGGAACTTTTTAGAACTTGTATAGAAATGAATCTAGAGAGATTTAAACCTTATCTTCTACCTTCCCATTTTTCCTTTTTCCAGAAATAGTGGTTTAAGGAACTATTGTGAAGACAAATAATTTATTCCGCAAAATGAACTAGAGGATCTCTAGAATCTTGCGAGAACAAATTACTTGAGTTTGTAATTTGACAAAAATTCTTGGTTTTGTTTTAAAACAGAGTTTTACTCTTGTTGCCCAGGCTGTAGTGCAATGGTGCAATCTTGGCTCATTGCAAACTCCGCCTCCTGGGTTCAAGGGATTCTCCTGCCTCAGCCTCCTGAATAGCTGGGATTACTAGCACCTACCATCATGCCCAGCTAATTTTTGTTTGTTTGTTTGTTTGTTTTAGTAGAGATGGGGTTTCATCATGTTGGGCAGGCTGATCTTGAACTCCTGACTTCAAGTGATCCACCTGCCTCAACTTCCCAAAGTGTTAGGATTACAGGTGTGAGCCACCGTGCCTGGTCTGACAAAAATTCTGTAAAAGGGATGTGCAAATATATTTTTGCTTTATTAACAGAATGCAAGATTTTCCAAATCACTATAGGTTTTCAAAAGAGCCTGAAATACATGCAGCTGAGAGCAAGAGCCATGCACATTCACCTGCTGGTGCAGTCTCCAGTGATAGGGTCGCAGCTCCCCGCACAGTCACATGGTCGACAGCCGTAGTCTCCGAAGCCCCAGTATCCCACCATGCACCTGTCACAATGTCGCCCTGCCACCCCAGGCTTGCAAGGGCAGTCACCATTGCTGGGGTCGCAGAAGGTCACTGAGTTGGCAGGAAGGACAGCTGATCCTACTGGATGGCAGGAACATGCTATAATAGAGAGCACAGAGAGGACACGCAAGGACCATGAGTGACTGTAGATCACCTGTGTGAACATTAGGCTTGACCATCCCCAAGTGGCTTCCGTTTACCATACAGCATATTTCTGAGACTCCTCCTTTAGCCAGTGAGTGTATGCTCAGAGAATGAAAGCTAATTAAATGACAGATAAGCGAGATATAATCAGAAAAGCATGTCTGCTGCAAAAATAAACACATAATTTATCCTAATATGGAAGGCATGAAATACGAATGCCCTTTGGTTGGGGTGATGAGGACGAACCAGCAAAGAGACAGAGTGGAAGGATTCAGTGAGAAAGGAAAAGACATCGCGAGAGTATAGTGTTCTGGAAGCCAAACAAAGAAGGTTTCAAGAAGGAGGGCTGCATCAGCTGTGGCAGACGTTGAAAGGTCAAAGAAGATGGGGCAGGGGATGGAGTATTGCATTGAACGGCATGAAGGCTGCTGCTGTTCTTCACAGGAAGAGTTTCAGTGTAATACATAGTGAGATGGAACCCAGTGGAAGAGGATTCAGGGGAGAATGGGAGTAGAGGAATTCGAGCATGCAAACAGTAGCTCTTTCGAGGAGCTTTTCTTTCTTTTTTTTTTGAGAGAGGGTCTCACTCTATCACCAAGTCCAGAGTGCAGTGTTATCCCCATGGCTCACTGCAGCCTCAACCTCCTGAGCTCAAGCGATCCTCCTGCCTTAATCTCCCGAGTAGGTGGGACTACAAGCTGGCACCATCATGCCTGGCTAATTAAAAAAAAAAATTTTTTTTTTTTTTTTATAGAGGCAAAGTCTTGCTATGTTGCCCAGGTTGTTAAACTCCTGGCCTCAAACAATCCTCTCACCTTGGCCTCCCCAGTACTGGGCTACAGGTGTGAGACACTGTGCCTGGCCACAAGTCCTTAATACTAATCAAAAGTCCTTCTCCTTAGCCCTCTCCCTACTCCCAGAATTGCTTATTGCTCAGTTTGACAACCTGCAGTCATTTCTTTGTTCTTGGGATGACAAAAATAGTTGAACAAAGTGCATATATATATGTGTGTTTGTATACAGACATACAGACACACTTTTTTCACATATATGTATGTGTGAAATGTGCTTTTTGGCCTTATCACAAATTCATGAGCCCTAACTTCAGTTTTATCTCCAAACCAATGCTCACCAACTCTATTTTTGCTTTTTTGAAATAGGGTCTTTTCTTGTTCCAGGCTGGAATGCAGTGGTGCTATCTCCACTCACTGTAGCCTCAACTTCCTGGGTTCAAGCAATCCTCCTGCTTCAGCCTCCCAGAGAGCTGGGACTATAGGTTACACGCCACTATGCCCAGCTAATTTTTGTATTTTTTGTAGAGATGGGGTTTCACCATGTCCAGGTTGGTCTCAAACTCCTGGACTCAAGCGATCTGCCCACCTCGACCTCCCAAAGTGCTGGCATTGATTACGGGCGTGAGCCACTGTGCCTGGCCCATCAACTCTATTTATTCAATTTTACCTGGATTTAAAAAAAATAATATTTCTTACAGTGGCTGTCTCAGAAATTCCCTAGGCTTCTCAATCAACCTACCCACTTAGTCTGATTCTAATTCGCTGGTAGGGTCCTCTGGAAAATCTTTTCTCCATTTCAAAATCTTTTTCGTCTTCCCACTGCTTTCTCTGAGAATCAAGTGAGAAACACTGGGAGAAACCTCGACTGACAGCTCTGCCTCCCAGAGCCTCTGTGACCTCAGGCGAGAAATATAACTTTCCTGAATCTTGCTTTCCTTATTGTGGTATCTACATCTCACGGAGAGTTCATGCAGTCACACACTGAAGAGGCCAGTTCTTCATGCTGCACCTTCTCAACAAATATTCTCAACCCTGTTCTCTCATGTTTCCCCTTGGAAACTTCTTTTATTGATTATTTTTCCTTAAAATATCAGTTTGGCTTCAAATCTCCACTACTGACTAACTGTATGACTTTGAGCAAGATACCTAGGCTCTCACCTCAATTCCCTTATCTGCAATGAAAATAAAAATGGGACCTATCCTCATGCAGTGGTAAGGATAAAAAGAGATTATGTATGCAAAGCAGTTAGTGTGATGTCTGGTACATGACTAATAGTAAATTAATTAATCCAATAGATAATTCTTTTTTCTTTAGAGAATAGTAATAAACTACTATTAATTAATAGTAAATTAATTAATCCAATAGATAATTTTTTTTTTTCCTTTCACTCTGTCACTCAGGCTGAAGTGCAATGGCGCATCACTGCTCACTGCAGCCTCGACCTCCCAGGCTCAAGAGATCCTCCCACCTCAGTCTCCCAAGTAGCTGGGACTATGGGCACATGCCACCACACCTGGCTAGTTTTTAATTTTTATTTTTTTTGTAGAGACAGGGTCTCACTATGTTGCTCAGGCAGTCTTGAACTCTCGGGCTCAAGTGATCCTCTTGCCTTGGCCTCCCAAAGTGCTGGGATTACAGGTGTGAGCCACTATGCCCATCAGATAATTCTTATAGAGATACAGGATCTATGTCTATCTGAGAAATGGTGCCAGTCCTCAGGGAACTTACAGTCTTGTGGGGGAAACAGAGAAGTAAATAAAAGATTTGCATCCATGTGATGTGCTGTAACAGAGGTATACATAAAGCACCGTGGGAACACAGAGGAAACGTGAAGGCAACACAGGCTGAGGGAATCAGGTGGGATCCACAAAGGAGGGGTCATTTAGCGATCTGAGCCAGATCATAAAAGATGAATAGGAGTCTGCAAGTTGAAAAGGAGGGCAAGGGGCTGGGTGTGGTGGCTCACACCTGTAATCCCTGCATGTTGGGAGGCCAAGGCGGATGGATCACTTGAGGTCACAAGATCGAGACCGGCCTGGCCAGCATGGTGAAAACTCATTTCTACTAAAATACAAAAATTAGCCAGACGTGATGGTGCACGCCTGTAGTCCCAGCTACTCAGGAGGCTAAGGCAGGAGAATCACTTGAACCTGGGAGGTCCAGGTTGCAGTGAGCTGAGATTGCACCACTGCCCT
The DNA here is from genome assembly GCF_000951035.1 of Colobus angolensis palliatus. Classification (NCBI taxonomy): domain Eukaryota; kingdom Metazoa; phylum Chordata; class Mammalia; order Primates; family Cercopithecidae; genus Colobus; species Colobus angolensis. The sequence goes on from NW_012110919.1 coordinate 6,843,453, forward strand.
CCAGCCTGGGTGACAGAGTGAGACTCTGTCTCAAAAAAAAAAACAAAACAAAGAAAAGAAAAAAAAAGAAAGAAAAGAAAAGGAGGGCAAGGAAGGCAAATGCTGATTCCAGCTCAATCTTCAGACACTTTCCCCAGTGCATCTTTTTAAAATAAATTTTTCATAAATAAATTGTGCTAAGAAACACATACCATACAGTTGACCGTCTTAGCCATTTTTGGGTGTACCGTTCACCCCCACTGCATTTTACGTTTCTGCATTGTGTGGGAGCTCTTACTGCATCCTGGAAATGCTACGCTCTCTGATGCCTCAGTGCCCCTGGCCCTTGGCCATGCCTGTGTGGCCTTTCCCCACCTTGTCCATCTAGATTCTGACAGGCTTTCTTGTACCACTCCCTCTAGACAGTTAGGTACTCTCTCCTCTATGCTGCCTCTTTGTGTATATTTCTATTTTGTGCCTATCATAGTGCATCATTATTATTATTTTTTCCATTGGAAAAGGATTTTATTTCACCATAAAAATGCAAACTGGAATAAACATCATCTTTCCTAATGCGAATGTTACAGCTATTTTTAAGTATTTCTGAGCTTCACTTTGAGAAGCAAACAATTATAAAATTTAACAAGTTTGCAGCCTTAAATCTGTTTGAGACATTCCATGTAAAAATAATTTAGTGAACAGCCTTTTTTTCTTTTTTCTTGTGATGGAGTCTTGCTTTATGGCCCAGGATGTAGTGCAGTGGTGTAATCTCGGCTCACTGCAACCTCTGTCTCCTGGGTTCAATCTCTTCTCCTGCCTCAGCCTCCCAAGTAGCTGGGATTATAGGTGCCCGCCACCACACCTGGCTATTTTTTGTATTTTTAGTAGAGATGGAGTTTCACTATGTTGGCCAGGCTGGTCTCGAACTCCTGATGTCAAGTGATCTGCCTGAGTCAGCCTCCCAAAGTGCTGGAATTACGGACATGAGCCACCATGCTCAGCCACAAAACAGCTTCTTAAAAAAATTATTTGTTGATATGCCTGTCTTCCTTACTACTAGAGTCTGAATTCATTGACAGAAGGATCTTTATCTTCTTATTTTTATTTTTGGGGCCCCAGAATAGTGTCTAGTACATCATAGATGCCCTAATCAGCGTTTGTGGAATTGACCTGGAGGACATTCCAGGCTGCGGGAATCCTATGTGAAAGGGCGTGGCCCGTGTGGGGAATGTGAGAAGTTGTGTGCCTGAGTGGACACTGAGTGGAAAGCAGCTGAAGGAGATGAGGCAGAAGAAAAGATGTAGAGTCAGGTCGGATGGTGATAGGATCCCAGGTTGTGGAAATGCCTAGCTTTGGAGGTTGAATTTTGTCCTATGGGCATAATGAATCATAAGAAGTTGTAAAGCAGAATTATGACATGGTTAAAATTGAATTTTGACAGACACTTTGGAGGCATTGTATAGACTAGAGTGGGGAGAGGCTGGTGGCAGCATAATCAAAGAAAAGAAAGACAGCAAGGAAATGACTAAGACAGTAGGTGTGGGAACGGGAGGTAAGTTTGGATACAAAAAACTTATTTTTTAAAGTTAGAATAGATAGGGTTTGGAGACCATCTGGAAGAAGAAGAAAGAGTTGTTGAGGGACAAATAGAAGTTGGGGAAGATTTTCAGGTGTCTAGTTCATGAAACTGAATGATTAGTGACACTATTCAAAAAGCTCTAGAAGAGAGGACTCGAGAAAGTTGGGGCAGATAGATCCATGTTGAGGGTGGAGATAGGGAAGGAAGGGAAAAAGAATGAGTTTAGGATCAAACACATTAAGCTTGAGATGCTTAAAGGCTATCTTAAATATATCCTGAAAATATTCTGACACTTAGGAGAAAAGTTGGGGTCACAAAAAAGTTTTGAGAGTTGTCACCCAACGGCAGTTGAAATTAGGAGGGCTAGATGAAACTTCCCAGGGACGGTGTGTAGAGTGAGAAGATGATCAAGGATAGAACACGGTGGAAACATCCATAGGTACTGGCAGTTGGAGGAGCAATAACTTGCAAAAAGATTATTAAGGAGAAGGCAGAGAAGGAGGAGAAAAAAAAAAGAGAAGCCAAAGGATGAGAAAGTTTCAAGCAGTTAACAGTGTCAAACAATGCAGAATGCTCAAGTCATATACGATGGACAATAGGCCTGTCGATCAGGAGGTCATTGGTGACTTTTGTGAGAACAGAAGCTGGAAAAATACAGGCCCCGATAGTGTACTGTCCTACTGTTCAGATCTGTCTTTCATCTCTTTAACCAATAATCATTACAGCCATAGTTCTCAGACCAGTATGAATGTGTGAGGTTTGCAAAAAATTTCTAACATCTGTGCAACCTCCCCCTGCCACCCTCCCCATAAGCTCTCTTTCATTGAGAACTACTACAATAGAGCATGAAATATTGCTGCTTCTGCCAAAGGTATGAATTGTCTTCTTGAGAAGAATCTCATATTCATTCATTTATTAGAATCTCATTCATTGATTGGCTCACTCAACCAACAAATGTTAATTATAATAATTCTAATGTTTATGAAGCATTTGTAGTTTTCAAAATGTGGTCACCCCTTAGCCAAACATGTAAGGTCTTTCGTAGCAGAGCCCTAGCCTACTTTTCCAGTCCTTCCTCTCATTATTCTCTTGCATATAGCCCTTGTTCTAATTAATTGGGACAATTTCTAGACACACCCTCCATCTTTCTTGTTTCTTTTCCTTTATTAATTTCAATATTGAAATCTTTCTTCCCATAACAATCTTTCAAAATTCTACATGTCCTTCAAAACTTATATCAAATGTCACCCGTAAGGGTTGCTGCAATTCAACCATTTGGGGTGGTTAGCGTGCTCAAGGTAGTAGCTCTGTTGGTATCTTCCCCGTTAATGACAGAACTTTTGACATACAATGATATTCAGAAAAGAAAAGTGGGGTTCAGCACCCTTCCCTCTGCCACCCCCTCCCATCTTACCAAATGTGAAGCCACGGCAGTCACTACACTTGCCCATCTAAGGGACAGGTCCACCTTCTTTTAGAAGTCATTCCTTATTCCAATGCAGTTGAGTATGATTTACCCTTTCTTTGTAACCCTCCTGTGCTTTAAAGAAATATTTCTTCTTATAGCTCTGATCGCATTCTTCTTTGCATTAGACAACTGGGGGCTTTCTTTGTCTATCACACCAGTCTGTAAGCTCTTTGAAGTTGAGCATGGGCCTTACTCACCTATCCCCTGCAGTGCTTAGTGGAGGCAGACTTGAGTTTAACTCCTAGCTGAAATTTGTTTTACCTTTCTGAGTCCCACATTTCTATTTTACCAGGTTTTCTTGAGGACTAAACCAGAGATAATGTACGTCACTAGCACTTAGTAAGACATTAGCAAATGCTAGATTACAGCTGCTGAAAAATGACCCTTGAACTGAATTAAAACACCATGATGTAAGCACTACTTACAAAGGACAATGGAGGAAAACAGCATAGGAGACATTGTTTGAAAGGCTAATAATGTGTGTATTTAAGGCAGCATTTATTTACCTATTCACTTACTCAGCAAACATTTAATGGGCACCCGCTATGTGCTAAGTACTGTGCAAAGTGCCAGGGATCTAACTTGAATCTGCCATGTGCTAAGTACTGTGCAAAGTGCCAGAGATCTGACTTGAATCTGCCATGTGCTAAGTACTGTGCAAAGTGCCAGGGATCTAACTTGAATAAAATAGTCTCGGTCCTTGAAGAGATCCCAAATTTAGAAGAATTATTCCAAGATTTTTAAAAATCGTAATACCGAGAAAAGTAAAGATTTTGCCTCTAAAACATTGAGGTTCTAAGGAGAACATGTTTATATTCATACAGTTATGGTAATCACTGTCTCTACATTAAATTTCCTAATTTTTTTCTTCACTGGGTTTTTATTATGAGAACATTTAGGCATTTTTCTCTTAAAGTATCAAAGCACTATTGATTTATGGTTTGTTTCTAATGAAGAAATAATTCATGTGGATTATATAATATGCAATATGAATATATCAAAATGCTATATTCAAAACAGTGTAGACATTACTTAAAATGAATTCTCATACTCTAGTATGAAAATTATGTAATTTTAAGATGATGAAACCTACAGTTACTATATCACTCAGTTAAGTCAGTTTGGTTCTTAAAGCAGATAGGAGAGATTTAGCCAGAAGAAAGATATTATAAGAACCCCTTCTATGGTAATATATGGTAGTCCACCACTCCTATCTTTTCCTCTAATAGAAAATGCAAGCGTTTTCAGGAGTGGACCTGTCCCTTCTACCATATATTTTTAAAGCTACACTCATTTCAGGAATGGCCAGAGAAGAATGTGTTTCTGTCGTATGTGCTAGTAGATTTCTGTCAGTGTGACTTCTCACATAATTACAAGATAAAGATACCATTTGGAAACTATGCAGAACTAGCTCCAGGCAGAAGGCACTGACATCTTTCATGGCATACTTTTTCAAGACCCACACCAAGGTCTGTCTTGAATACTTATCTCCTGAAGCTCGAAAGCAGTCAATATCTGACACATACAATCGACATTTCTTATTTTCTTCCAAAATGCAAACATATTTTCTTCTTGTTTGGAAGGAGAAAGGATCTCTTCGTGTTCTGGTTCAGTTCTGATTCCCCAACGTATATTTCTTACTAATTGTTGATTCTAAAATGCAACCCAAGAACTTACTTTTTCACAATAAATGTCAAAGTTATGACCCAGAGTGACATAAGTTCTTAACTTCAGCTTTGTCTTTTTTTTTTTTTTTTTGGTGTTGTTTGTTTGTTTTTTGAGACAGAGTCTTGCTCTGTTGCTCAGGGTAGAGTGCAGTGGTGTAATCTTGGCTCACTACAATCTCCGCCTCCCAGGTTCAAGCTATTCTCATGACTCAGCCTCCTGAGTAGCTGGGATTACAGGCATGTGCCACCACGCCTGGCTAATTGTGGTATTTTTAGTAGAGATGGGGTTTTGCCAGTTGGCCAGGCTGGTCTTGACCTCCTGACCTCAAGTGATCCATCTGCCTCGGCCTCCCAAAGTGTTGGGATTACAGGCGTGAGCCACCATGCCCGTCCTGTCTTCTTGTTAGACCAGTTGAACCATCATCATATACTATTATGTTGACATTAATTATTCTTTTCATTATAATTTTTAGTGTTCACAGCTCTGATGAACTGTCCTTAAGAGCCAAAATACTACATTGAGTGGTAACCAGGTATATTTAGAAGCTGTGTGGCCTAGGTGGTAGATCACTCATCATTGGAGTCATCATTTTCCCCCTAAAACATCTGCCCTAACCTGCTCTCACTCACAACCATGGTAGCAAAACAAAATTATTAAAAACGTCAATTTAATTTCCAGATATTTACACAAGAGTTCATCAATAATGCATGAGACTTGCTTTGAATAGTACTTTTTTTTTTTTTTGAGACAGAGTTTCACTCTTGTTGCCCAGGCTGGAGTGCAATGGTATGATCTCGGCTCACTGCAACCTTTGCCTCCTGGGTTCAAGTGATTTTCCTGCCCCAGCCTCCCGAGTAGCTGGGATTACAGGCATCTGCTACCACACCCAGCTAATTTTTGTATTTTTAGTAGACATGGAGTTTTACCATGCTGGCCAGGCTGGTCTCAAACTCCTGACCTCCGGTGATCCACTCTCCTCAGCCTCCCAAAGTGCTGGGATTACAGGCGTGAGCTACTGCGCCTGGCTGGTACCTTCTTTACCGAAGTGTTCTACTGGAAGAAAATCTATGGTAACAGTGCAAAAGTTTTGAAACAGATGAGGTAGAGGAAATGAGTACTTTACAAAAGATTTCACAACAGATTCCCTTCAAGTAATGAATTTAGATAATTGCTGAATGTGATAGAAATTTTATCTGTAGTTACATGTTCGCAGTAATACATCTGAAAGTGAAGCAGGGCCCCCGGAGCATTTATAGAAGAGGACGCAATGCTGCTGTGTAGGACTTTTAGCAGGAAACACACCTGTCAATGAAACAGTGGATGGACACATTTTCAAACATCTTGTGCATGCACAAGGCTCTAAAACTAATATTTGTATCAATCACAAAGGCTGACAATAAATACAGTCGTTTGGAAATTTGCTGTAAGATTTCTTAGAAGACAGAAAATAAAATAGAGGCAATATAATAAAGTTGGTAAGAGCACAAGCTTGGGAATCCGACTAAATGACTAGATCCTAACTAGAACTAGATTCCAGTGATAAGGCTTATTATTTATAAGACCTTGTGAAATTAACTTCTTCAGCTGTCAGTTATGAAGGAAGCCACAGGGATGTTTTGTGAGGATTGAGATCATGTATGTAAATACTTAGAAATGTATCAGGCATCTAGTAGCACCAAATGCTAAAAAAAAAAAAAAACTGGATATTATTATCTAGATGAAACATATTTGTATAAAAATGCTCACCACTCATTCATTCATTCACTCGCAACTTTACCAAAGGATTATTGAACTTTAAGGTTAATATGAACTATGCTAGGGGCCGAAGATACAAAGATGACTACAAAAAGTCGTATCTCTTGAGTGAGAGAAGAGAGAAGTATAGATAATAACAGGGCAGTAAGCATTATACCCAAGGTAGTTCAGGGTGATGAGAATACAGGAGCAATGAACTGCCTCATTGCAGATATGGTTTTTTTTTTTGAAAGGAAACTAATGATCTGACTGGCTTTCGAAATAGCCTCCATGCCTTTGTCTCAGAGAGGAACACTGCTTTCTTGACTACTCTAAGTTCTATGAAATTAAGTTACTCTCTTGTTATATGTTCCTTTCCTTGGACAAAAAAATTTAACCTATTGGCCAAGTGCAGAAGCTCATGCCTGTAATCACAGCACTTTGGGAGGAGGGCGAGGCAGGCAGATCACTTAAGGTCAGGAGTTCGAGACCAGCCTGGGCAACATGGCGAAAGTCTGTCTCTACTAAAAATACAAAAATTAGCTGGGTATGGTGGTGCGCCCCTGTAATCCCAAATACTCAGGAGGCTGAGGCAGGAGAATCGCTTGAATCTGGGAAGCGGAGGCTGCAGTGAGCCGAGATCTTGCCACTGCACTCCAGCCTGGGTGATAGAGCGAGACCCTGTCTCAAAAAAAAATAAATAAATAAAAAATAAGTTAACCTGTTACTCTCATTTTGTGGATCAGAGTATGTTGAAAAAAAGGAGAGTGTGATCTATGGTCCTGCTGCCCAGAAATATCATGTAGGACAAGAGTCACAGCGGTCAACCTGCATGAATATAAAAAGTATACAAACACAAGCACAAAACGGGAACATAATGGAACCATTATGGCTCCCTTTAGTCTGAAGGGATTGCTATAGCCTTTGATGGTGGAGTCAAAGGAGGTATTGCTGCCAGTTTATCTTTATTCCCACCTTCTGCTAGAACTCTAGGAGTCTGCCTGCCTTCCACTGAGGGAGTGATCTGTGATCTCAAGCTCGCTGTTGAAACCACCAATGGAACTCAGCATCTTACCCCTTTGAAACTGGCCTCCTTTAATATTACCTGATGGCTCTAACTTTTGTTATTTTGTTAGTAAAAGCTACACTGGGAGAAAAATACCCTAAAAGTATTTGCTCCTGATTTAGCTTTTCTAAAAACAGAACTCAAAGTTCAAGGCCCTCAGCTGGGAAAGAAGCTGCTTGTCAAGATCTTTCACCACGGCCCCGGCGGCCACTCCCTCGGCAGCGCCTCCAGGCTCCCAACATTGTTTTCTCCTGAAAAGGCCAAGGCCCTACAGAATTTCTGAGGCGGATTTTTAATAGCGAAGTCATTCCAAAAGCTGCCCAGCTGCCTGCTGAATTCTTAGAGCAAGGGGGACTTGAGATGATTTCGAGACACAGCTTTAAAGAGGAAAGGACACAATTTGAACTGTTATATATAAATTAAGTGTGAAGTTAAATAGTAGATACAATGAGATCTTTTATATTATTTTTCTTTTTGGCACCGTTTTCTTCTTTCCTTCTGCTATCAACTATTTTTGCTAGTGGATGAAAAGCTATAAAAAAATAAGAAAAAGTTATAAATGTGCTTTAGTCTGTGAAAGGCTGTACGGTACCCCTTTACTATCCTAGGAAACATTTTTCTATTGGTCCGTGCAATGTTATATACATTATGTTCAATGGTAGCTGGTTCCACAATATTCAAGGTATATTTAATTTCAAATAAAATTATGGCCAGGCGTGATGGCTCGCCTGTAATCCCAGCACTTTGGGAGGACAAGGCAGGCAGATCACTTGAGGCTAGGAGTTCAAGACCAGTCTGGTCATCATGGCGAAACCCCATCTCTACTCAAAATACAAAAATTAGCTGGGCGTGGTGGTGCAAACTTGTAATCCCAGCCACTTGGGAGGATGAGACACAAGAATCGTTTGAATCCAGGAGGTGGAGGTTGCAGTGAGCCGAGATGACGCCACTGCACACTAACCCGGGCAACAGAGTGAGATTCTGTCTCAAAAAAAAAAAAAAAATGCTTGAATCAGTCTAATAAGAAAACAACCTGAATTATGATTTGCCTTTCATTTACTGGAGTTCAGTGTCTCCTGAGTTTTGTACATCCTACCCAAAACAGGGGTACGATGCATGAGATCTGCCTCTAAAGCTTTAAAAAATAAATGTACAGTATTTAAGTATGTTTCCTGTCTTCGACACACATTTAAATACATAATGCAAATAAATACAAAAGTTATAGCCTTTATTTTATTTTATTTTGAGACAAAGTCTTGCTCTGTCGCCCAGGCTGGAGTGCAATGGCATGATCTCAGGTCACTGCAACCTCCGCCTCGTGGGTTCAAGCGATTCTCTTTCCTCAGCCTCCTGAGTAGCTGGGGTTACAGGTGTGTGCCACCACGCCTGGCTAATTTTTGTATTTTTAGTAGAGACAAAGTTTCACCATGTTGGCCAGGCTGGTCTTGAACTCCTAACCTCAAGTGATCTGCCCACCTCAGCCTCCCAAAATGCTGGGATTACAGGCATCCAGCCATAGCCTTTATTTTTAATGCTTTACTATGTGACTGCTGCTCAGCGTCCCTATTTAATTTCTGTATCATTCCTTTCCTGTTTACTAGTTGTAGCTGGGCCAGTTACTATTTATTCCTGGGTATATCTAAGAGATCTTAGGCAGCTAAAAAGCCAATTTTATATTCTCGATTTGCTATTTCAATTAAAACTGAAGAAAACACTTTTGCATATACAGACAAATTTTATCATGGGAAAACTTGGGTACACCATTCTCTCACTCCCTGCTTCCCTTCCTCTTTTCTTTTCTCTTTTCTTCCCTGCTGCTTCTCCTCCCCTCCCCTCCCCTCCCCCCTTCCTCCCTCCCTCCCTTCCTTCCTTCCTTCCTTCCTTCCTTCCTTCCTTCCTTCCTTCCTTCTTTCCTTCCTTATTTTTCCACTTGTTCAGCCTCCTGTATTTCCAGTCTATTCAGCCACCTAGCCAGGAACTGGAGTTATCCCTAGCTCCTTTTTCCTTTGGAGAAACAAACTCTATTGGCTGTGTCTATCTTCGATCTCACCTTTGAACTGATGTGATTCATCCTGCCATAATCTGTCATGCTCTCCTTTTTCTTCATAATACTTATTATAGCTTTTAATTACATATTTACTCGGGGAAATTTATTTAGAGTCTATTTCCATAGGGAGAGAGACTATTTTGTTGCATAGACAGTGACTAGAATAGGCCTGTCACATGAGAGGCACTGAATAAATCTAGGTTGAGTTTTTTAAATTGAATGATTTGTGTCATTTAAAAAAATCTTTCTTAATAATTGATGATCTTTTGGCCTCCAATAATCTTGTTCTGATTTCTCACTTCATTGCTGTCACTATAGCACACTGTGAAGGGCCAGAGGATGGGAACCACATCTTTTTATTGCTGCATCCCGCAAACCTAGGATAATGCTAAATTATCCTAGGTTTAAAATGACCCATTTTAGCAACTCACTCATCTTTGTTGCATCAATAAATGAATGTGCCTCTTAATAAGCAACAACCATGAAATGATTTTATGTTTTGATGAACCTCCTAGAAGGTCCATACTACTCTTTATAGATTTCTATTAACAATATCTTAACACCACAGGATTGCAATACTGGATACTGAATACTAGAAACAGAAAACCACCCCTACAAATTTATGGTAAACTCAACTGGTCAAAACAAAGCAGATCATTCTGCACCTTCCCAGAGCAAGACTATATCCTATATTTAATGCTTCAGTCCGTCCGGCTTTATTATTTATGTTTTGTAAAAAAAGTTCTTTCCAGGCACGGTGGCTCACACCTGTAATCTCAGTACTTTGGGAGGTTGAGGCCGGAGGATCACTTGAACCCTGGAGTTCAAGACCACCCTGGGCAACACAGCAAGAGCCCGTCTCTACAAAAAATAAAAAAATAAAATTAGCTGAGTGTGGTGGCATGGGCGTGTAGTCCCAACTACTCGAGAGGCTGAGATGGAAGGATTATTTAAACCCGAGAGGTCAAGGCTGCAGTGAGCTGTGATCATGCCATTGCACTCCATTCAGCCTGGGCGACAGAGCAAAAACCCTGTCTCCAAAAAAAAAAAAAAAAAGTTATTTCTTCTAGCTTGATAGGGGACACTCTCTACCCGTAAGTACTTTTCACTGGCAGCAAAATTTCTTTCATCTGAATCAATCTGAAATTCCTTTCACTCAATTACATCTGATTGGAACTCTTTGTTCTAGGAAAGTAAATTATTTGTTGCCGCACCTCTACTTCCCCCTTACACCTTTTGAGTATTCGTAGAAAGTTGCTGTAGTATCCTTGAGAAATTTCCTGGTTAATCTGACAATATTTATCATCTTTCACAGTTATTCATTAGTATTTCTTTTCTCGATGGTTTTGTTGGCCTATCTGGAATATTCTCCAGTCATTTCCATCTTTCCTGTGCTAAGATTCTTTAGGATGAATTCAGTTCTTTAGATTCAAATGCTAGATGGCTATTTATCAGTAAGCAGAGCCTTACAAAACTAAAGACGTTTACTTTAAAAAAAAAAAAAACTAGGTTCTATTATTTTTGCCTTTAAAATACATATCTTATTATTTCTTCCTTTGGGTTTTGATTCTATTTTCATTAACTGGGTCACAGTGTGTAATAGAGTTCTTTGGATCTTTGTAGGTCATTGGATCTTTGTAGTCAGACCAACCTGGGTTCAAATCCCAACCTTGGCACTGACCAGCTATGTGAACGTGGGCAAATTATGTACAACCATCCCTCCACATCTGTGGATTCAGCATTCATAGAATCAACCCACTGTGGATCAAAAATATTTAAGAAGAAACCCAATAAAAACAGCAATACAACAATACAACTAAACACTACAGTATAACAACTATGTACATAGCATTTACATTGTATTGGGTATTATAAGTAACCTAGAGATGATTTATAGCATATAGGGGAGGTGTGCATACGTTATATGAAAATACTAAGCCATTTTGTATAAGGGACTTGAGCCTCCATGAATTTTGGTATCCTCGGGGATCCTGGAACCAATCCCTCGAGGATACTGCAGGTGGAGGAATAGGGACAACTGTAATCAATTTAAGTCTCGGTGTCTTCATTTGTAAAATAGAAAATATGCTACCTAGCACATAAAGATTGCTAAATTACCTAGCACGCTCTCTGATCCATGACAGCCATTCACCAAATGCTCCTTCTCTTCTTTATGCTCCTTTTAATTTTGTCCAGACTTTCTGAAGATTTACATATTTTCTAATTGTTTGCTTGATTATTACATATCCTCATCAAAAGAGAATGGTATACTATTTATTTATTCAGTGAATTACTGAATTCCACTTTCTGCTTGGAAGACATTTTAGGGAATTTCATGACCTCGTCCACTTCTCTTCCCAAACATGACTGATTTTTATGATTCATAAATTTGTAAAGTTTTGGCTGGGTGTAGTGGCTCCAGCCTGTGATCCCAGCACTTTAGAAGGCCAAGGTAGGAGGATCACTTGAGCTCAGGAGTTCAAGACCAGCCTGGGCAACATAGTAAGACCACGTCTATACTAAAAACAAAAAATTAAAAAATGAGTTGGACATAATGGCACATGCCTGTAGTCCCAGCTACTCAGAAGGCTGAGGCAGGAGAATTGCTTGAGCCCAGGAGTTTGAGGCTGCAATGAACCATGTTCATGCCACTGCACTCCAGCCTGGGCAATAGAGTGAGACTCTACCTCAAAAAAAATAAAATTTAAAAAAATCGTAGCTTCTCCTTTTTTGGTGAATTTTAATATGTGTTATTTAATCTTTTTAAAGGATTGCCTTAATATGATTATTATGTTATGACATATCTATTTTCTCTATTTCTCTTACTTCTTAACCCTCTGCTTTTACTTCCTGGATTAAAAAAAAAAAAAGAGCTGAGATTAAAGTTTCCCAACTATTACTGCCAAGTTACTGTTCTATTTAAAGTGTGGTTTCCACAAACAGTTACTTCATATTCATTCTATGCTGGAATCATTCACAGTTGTTTCAATATAAAACAAGGATGTCTATGTTGTATATATGGTATAAAATGAACTCGTGGGACTTTGCCAAACGTACAATTTGAAAGAAAAAGCCCACAAGTTACTATTCGAAGAGATCTCAGTGACCTTTGGGAAGGAATGGACTGGTTTACAGGCATGAGAATAAACAAATGAAAGGTGCTTATGTGGTCTTACATGTGTAATTGTAGTAAGGTATTCTGGATTTAATTACTGTAAAAATTGTACTTGAAAGATAGACTGAAATGAAAGCATCACTACACAAGAGGTAAAATGAAATAACTGTTCAACAGAGATCATTGCAAACAGAAATGCAGAGACTCTTCCTGAGAGCATCACGAGAAGGAACTATTTGAGTAGAGTGTGAAGAATGGCAATAGAGACTGAGGCAAGAGAGTCACCCATCCAAAGCACCTGCATTTCCATCAGTTAAGGAGTTTTCACCTAAGTTAGAAAGAAGGAAAAAAAAAAAAGATCTGGATGATATAACCCTTTTTTTTACAAAGATAGCTGGTTCATTTGGGTAGGTAGCCATGTAACCAGATGCTATCTTGGTAAATGCTTGGTTTGGGTTTTAGGGCAGAGAGACCAAGTTTATTTTTATTCATTCTGTGCTAAAAGGCAATTGACTTCATTTATTTTGGCCCATCAGGGAGGAAGGAAGGGCATGTCAATCTTTCAAGAGGTTGTTTACTTTGACAGAGAATGAATTCTGCTTTCTTTTCCATTTTCTGATTTTTCTTTTAATATGGACAAAGACTATGTAATAGTTAAAAATATGTGTCTTGGCATAAAAGTCAATAAATTTATTGTAAAGGAATTAACTGTTTGTTTCCTAAAAATAATTCTGCTCTACAGGCATTTCTTTAAACACGTGTTTCAAACAGTGTGTTCTTCTAAAGTGAGGAATTTTTTTTTTTTTTTTTTTTTTTTACTTAGGGTCTCATTCTGTTGCCCAGGCTGTGTAGTGCAGTGGCATGATCATGGCTCACTGCAGCCCCAAACTCCTGGGCACAAGTGATCCTCTTGCCTCAGCCTCCTGAGTTGCTGGGACTACAAGTGCATACCATCATGCTCAGCTAATTAATTATTTTTTAAAGAGAGCTTATGCTAGAGACAAGACTGCTATAAGCAGTGGTTTTCAAATGCTGGCCAGGAGACCAAAAGGCTGAATCAGAATCACCAACGATGCTTTTTAAAGGAATGCAGATTTCTGTCCGGATGCCTTGTTGGAGATTCTGATTCAGTGTATTCTGGGCAGGACTCTAAGAGTGCATATTTTCAGTAAGTGCTCCCTAGTGATTGTGACGCACAGCCAGGTTTGGGAACCAATGACTAGGGAGAGCAGCTTGAGGTGAGAGAAGTGGGGCTGTGAAAGTGGAGGCAAGGCCTTGTCCAAACCATTCTACTTCTGACTCAGAGTCTGAGTCTGACTTCCTGATGAAAAACAACCTGAGAGTTTGAAACTGGCCACAGTGAGAATGTCTCAACCACAGAAATTGCCTAATGGTGTGAATCAGGTCAGGGTTCCCTCCTACCACGAGCCCTGCTGCAAAAGCCAGGATACACCACTGTCTAGGAAGGTTTTCTTTCCCTTCCTTCCTTCCTTCCTTCTTTCCTTCCTTCCTTCCTTCCTTCCTTCCATCTTTCCTACCTCCCTACCTCCCTTCCTTCCTTCCCTCCCTCTTCCTTCCTTCCTTCCTTCTTTCTTTCTTTTCTTTCCTTCCTTTCTCTCTCTCTCCCTTCCTCCCTCCCTCCCTTCCTTCCTTCTTTCCTTCCTTCCTTCCTTCCTTCCTTCCTTCCTTCCTTCCTTCCTTCCTTCCT